>NC_052399.1:27608039-27778976 GCF_009389715.1 Phoenix dactylifera
TCCTCCAATTTAAGATATGACAGGAGTTCTTCTCGAGAAATCCTCAGGTCGCTCCAAAATCGAATAATTAACTTCTTCAAGGCTACATCCGGCCTTTACTATTAGTTAACACGGCTCCACACGCTTTGGATCCCCTTTACCATTATCCCATGCCACCTACCACTTTTTCGTCTTCATAACTACCAAGACAAAACCTCTACTTTACTATTGGGCTCGTTTGGTTCGCGGAAAGTATTTTTTCTCTTAGAATATGATTCCTAAGAATCAGATTCCTAGAAAGAGGATACCTAGGAAAGTACTTCTGGCATGTTTGGTTAACCATGGGAAAGTGACAAATTTCCAAAGTGCTTATGTTTGGTTGATCAACCACTTCCTAGGAAAGTTATGTATAATTCCTATTATACCCTTAATAAAAATTAGGTCTTTAATGCCTCTTAATGCTTCTTTAATGCTGAAGGTCTTTTGGAAAAAAATAAAAAAAGAGTGATTCCCACCTCATGGGAAAGTACTTTCCCATGTTTCTCATGGGAAAGACTTTCCCATGAAATATGGGGATTATATTCTCATGGGAATACAACTTTCTCATCTCTCTCCTTTGAAAACTCCAACCAAATAAGAGGCATTTCATTACTTTCCCATTGACCACACTTTCCCCCCTCCTTTTCCTGCGAACCAAACGAGCCCTAAGAGTAAGCAGACCTAGCTACAATTAAGAACATCTCAAGCAAGGCCATCGACCAAGGTACGTACGCGACTTCATTGAGGCTTCGACACGCCGTAGTTGCCAACTTTTTTGAGCATTCCCGTATTTCATAACTACAGAAAAGTTGATAGTGGATGATTGTATGTCACCTTATGCAGCCAACTATTAAGAAACTATCTTATTAAATTCTACTGCTGATCTTTTATAGTACAATCGAGTAATTTTTTCTGATTTACCAAAAAAAAAAAGCTCTTAGAAGAGTCCGAACTGATCTTTATGATGAAGCTACACCTGCTTGCTCGACAAAGTGATGAGTCCAATTAAGTGCAACATTATATAAATGTCGGCATCTTTGTTTACTTTTGCATTTCAGACGCTACCCGTGAATGGTGTCTTGCCAGCCAACCATCGGCTTTTCCTTCGGCCTTACTCCAAGAAAGTTTCCATGTAGCTCTCTGGACACGAGCAACTCGGAGAAGAGGTTGGGATGTCCGGGGGCCCGCATCCTTAGGACACTATAGATTGAAAAGCGATAACAAAATTTTAAGGGGTAGCTCTGAGGTTGCTGATATCATTAACAGGATCAAATTTTTCTTTGCTGACTGGTTTGGAGATTGCATCCAGAAGAAATTACAGAAAAGTTCACCTGCTTTGAATTGCATTTGTAAGTGACGAGCTTATAGCTCGTATTTACTTATTGTTGTCGTTCTCTTTTTTCTCTTAAAAAAAAGGTACTTAAACTAAAAATTTTAAGTACATTTTTGGAATCAGAAAATTTAAATAAATAAGTTTTTAAATTAAAAAAATATACATACTTACCAGGTTTTTGTTTTGAGCAGACAGCGATCCGAGTCAATCAAATTTAGAATCATCTTTTAAAAAAGGTTCGATTTATATCAACAAGCATCACGAGGCTTCAACTGAAGAGGTGATTGAAGCATGCATCATGGATGTGAAGAAAAGGCTACGGCCGAGTTCTTCAAATCGGCGAACAAGAACTCATACCAGCTGAGATCGTTCTGCAAATCGTTGTTGGTGTTGGAATGGACCTGGTTGGGCTTTAATGAAGTCAGCAATAAGTGTGACAACATTGCCACTTGCATTCTCACTTAGCCAACTTCTTGCAGACAAGGCGCTCATTTAATGAGAAACACTTAGCAGCATTCCGTGATCAAATGATGAAACCTAGAGCAATTCACTTGCTCTATTCATGCCCTAAAAGTTACACTTGAGGGCAGTATATATACTTATTCTGATCATTAAACAGAATTAGGAACAACTTCTTCTCTTTTTTCTAATAAAAAAATAGAACTAGTGTACATATCTCTCGTTGCTTTATAAGCAAATAAACAGACTTCGGTTATCAGTTTAGAAGAAGAAGAATAAAAAAAAAAGCTAAATGATAAGGCCACATATATCATATGGCAATTATGCCTCCACACAGCTTATTCTTCAAAGTAGAAACATCTACTCGGTCTCAATACACTTCAATCCAAGTTCATGATAAGGTCATTGAAGGCCTCTATGTGTTCCTTGGAAACGCATCTTGTCATCATACGAGCGCCCTCCAATGGCGCCGGCGACTTCAAAAGGATCAACGAGGCGATGAAGTCATTGTTCGTCAGGGGACCAGCGTACATCGGCGTACCCCATCCGTAATCCACCTCGGAGAATCCCAGCTTGGTCCAATCCGAGACATATATCGTTTCATAGTTAAATGTCATGCTAAACGGATCCCCGTCGACATCTCCCTTTGCCCACGCTGAGACCTCGGCCGCCATCCTGTCCTTGGCATCTCTGATCAAATCCACCACCTCCACAAGCGATGACCGGACGACCTTCCCACTGGGCACCATCATTTTCACGGGAAAGATGCAGTTGCCGTAGTAACCCCTGTCAAGCTTCAAAATATGGCGAACGCTTGCGAAGAAACAGAGCCGGACGTCGACTTCGGGCGACAGTTTAAGAGCTTTGGTCCGGCACTGCCAGGCCTTGGCGGTCAGCACGTCGAAGGTGGAGCATCTTCGGCCGGTGTGCTCCATGAAGCTGTTCTTCAGCTGGTTGATGTAATCCAAGGGGAAGTCGACTGCAGAGTACTCTAAAGCCAGTTTGGGGAGGTCTGGAAGAGGCCCAGGCTTGATCTTTGGGTTGGGGAAGGCCTCTCGGTTCCAGACTGGCTTCACGGCGGGCTCTGGAAGCCCTCGGGCAATCTCTCCGACCGCGTTGATGAACTGCGCCGCTCCCAGTCCGTCGGCCGACGCGTGGTTGAACCTGAGACCCACCACGAATCCGCCGCATCTGAATTCCGTGACCTGAGTCCACGAATTCACCGGTCAAGCGATGACAATCATGTGGCCTATATACATATACGTATGCATTACCCGAATATAAGATAGATAGGGGCTGTATCTTTGCGCGAAAGAAAGATTCATCTTCCTTCGAACGAACCCACCATTGGATCGTTGCAGTAGCTACTTTGAGATCCGTACAGATGATGAAAAAAATTGGAGTGCTTTGAGATTTGTGTGGGTTGCAATCTAATGGTAAAAAGATCGATTGTTCTTTCGTACCAAAGGTCCAAAGATGACCCTTTCCTACCGTGGCGATCGGAGGACGGCACATATACGATGAGTTAGTGGGGCAGAATAGAGAGCAGCTCGGGCAGATATTACTTATGCTAGGACGGTGGTGAAAGCATAGTATATCTACCTCGAAGAAGATGCTGCAATGGTGATCGATTGTATTTAGCAGAGTGTTGACACGCACAGATGGTGTGTTTGGCACCCGCTGCATGACACGTGTGAGCTTGTGAGAGGCTCGTGGTATTATAGGTCATTTATATGTTCGAGAGGCGAATAGTGCAACAAACTCAGCCGCTTTCTTCATGGTACACCATTCACCAGAACTTCTATGGGAGAGTTTTGGGTTCACCTCTTCCCCCCTCCGTCTTTTTCTTTATGACTCTCATGGGAGCACTTATGGTTGTATCAACAAAAAAAAAAAAAAAAACATTCAAGACCATAAACTGGACCCGGCCCAAGCCGGGCACTGCGATAATGACTTGCAGGCGGTGGTCCACGGAAGGAAGTGCCATGTTTGTATCCAATGATGGACTCTACTTTGTTACGGTGGGAACAATGAACATGGGCATCTAATGTCATTTATGGTCATGCGATGGGAGTAGGAATGCATGGGACGCGGTTCGTTCTCCTATCTCTGCCCTTGGATTTAATTTTCTTCAAGGGTTGGCAGTTGTTTTTGTCGCCGTACGACGGGAGTTAGGTGACGGTAAAGTCCCGAAAAAATAACATTTCTCTTTTGCGTTTCTGTTGGGAAACGGGATGGTGACATTTTCCAATGCTGGAATCACGGTCGCAGTCTCCATCCTCGTCCGTCGGTGACTCGGGATGACACGGACGGGATAACTCAGCATCAAAATCGGGGATAAATTAAGGCTCTATCTTCTAAGCAAAGAATTCTGTATTTAATTTTGCAATCCAAGCTTAATCTAAAATCCACAAATCCTTCTCTAGTCTACATTGTTGAAATAAATTTAGAATAACACGGTCGATCAAGAACTGAAAAAAGAAGGAAGAAGGAAGAAGGAAGAAGGAAAAATCCAGAGTTAATTTATGTAATATACCTGAACCATCATGATGGTATCGGCTGGCTCGATTTCCAGTTTGGTGTAGGGCACCAGGTCTTCTTGGGGTATGAGCAAGGGGCGCTCAAGGTAATTGACGTCCTCCAGGCTGCAGTCGGCCGACGCGTCCACGAACCAGACCCCTTCGCCGGTGCACTCGATCCGCGCCTCTACCCCCTCCGGTTCGACGATCCGGCCGGCCAGGGGGTAGTAGAGGACCAGCGCCTTGGCCATGGCTTCCCTTATCGACCTGGCCGGTTCGCGGCCGTGCTTGAACACGTGGAGCGACTCCACCAGGCCCCGGTGCGTCGGGTACCGGTCCAGCCACGAGAGCGGCAGCGTCCCGGACGGCGTCGGCTCGGCCGGCCGGACCGGCGATTCCGAAGACTTGGTGATGGTAAAGCCCATAGCGGTGGGAGGGAGAGTTCGGTCGATAGGTAAACGGTGGAAAGCTCTCCTTTTCTCTTCCCCAACGCCTACGGCCGGTGTATATATATAATAAAACTGGGGCCTTTTCTGGGTAAGTGGGTTTACAATACCATACCGAGTCACAGAAGGGGGTCACTTTTCTGGGTGCTTAATCTAAATCAACGGCAACAAGGGTAAGGGGCTGCCCGTGTTTTGTCGTCTTCTTTTGGGGCACAGCTGTCCGTGTTGTTTTCGAGTTTAAAATTCCAGGTTCGGTACGAGATGTAACGGCTACAATGGCTTCCAGCGATGGGGTTTGGTACGGGAAAACATGGCGGAGGAGTCGGCAACTTGGCATGGTGTAGTTTAATGAAATTATTGCCGACACCGGTGTCCCACCGAAGCCCGTGCATGTGCCTTGGAATATAATGCTAATGCTTTCTTCGAAGTTAGGGATTGCTTGATAAAAAGCCATGGTGTGACACATGTTTGAGCTTTTGAAAGTTTTATTTATAAAAATACTAATCAAGAGTTTAAGTTGTAAATTTCATGTGGACCATTTAGTGTGTTTTTTTTGAATAAATTCACTTGCAGCGATAATTGGCAGTCGTAGACATTCTGCTAGCTTTTTTTTTTCTCCTTAACGAAGTTCTACGTGGTTCTACTTTTATATGTATATATTTTTTTTGCTAAACCGGATACAGTTAAAAAAATCAAAAGATATCAAATCATAGAGCGCTCTGGATACCTCCCTTTCTCCAATCACATGGCACTCCTAGTTTTACTTTCTTTTAACATAAGATACTTGCATACTTGGCCAGAACATCTTTCCTTTTTAAAAAGATGATGTGAAATGCTTTTATATTAATTTTATTGCTGCTATTCAAGAATGCTGACAGGACAATAATTTGTTATTTTTGCTTCATCTTTTAAGATTGGATAGTATTTTTGGTTTGTCCTGCTATCATATATAATTAATAAATATGCTGGGATATATCAACCATCTAGTTGGCACCACTCCCATGAACTAGGAGAGATCTAAACTCAAATCAACAGAGATGGTGGCATTTTAATCATATTTCTTACTAAACAATAACGATGATGATGCTATAGGTACAGATAGAAAAAGTATATATGTCCTATTTTGCATACCTTGTATTACTTTTTTTACATTGACTCTTGGACTTATTCAAGAAACTATGGAAGGTCTCTCTCTCCCTCACTCTCTCACCCCCAATATTTTTTAAAAATTACAAAATAAGTTTCTATATATTTAAAATTACAACAATTAAATTTTACATGATTATAGAAGCTCACTATATACTTAAGCAATAATCTACAAAGGCTTGGATGAGTTCAAATTTTAGACATTCATTTATACATAATGCTGCATAAGAACCATTTTTTCTTATGAGTGCTGCATCGAAAAATGTTGGAAAGGGATGCATAATAAATTATCTATGGGTACAAGACCTTGTATGTCGGTGGCCTTCTCATTATAATTTTTGTCGGTTCAAGTGAAGCTTTAATACCTTTTCCATAGAAACTCTGGATCAAGATGACACACCCTTACAATCGCTTGTAAGAGTTGATATTATCTGTGTATGAGAGTGATATATTATTATTCATTGTATATTAGAATGAGACAGGTAGATCCCCGTGTGCCACACAGAAATTAAACAGAAAGAGACCTATTCATATATTCCATAGAATAGGGCTCTTTCTGATATATTGATTAAAGGTGATTGTTCTACTTAATTAGCTCGACGCGTCACTCTCCCTAAAGAAAGGATTGGGGGTGTCAAATGGACTCTTGTGCCCTTCTCTTGATGGGGAGAGATCACATGTACAAATATGTGTTTTTAAAAAATTGAAATTATTTAGAAGCGAAGTTTTGTATGTAAATAAGAGTTTAACGAGAAAAAACACTTGTTATAAGATAGATATTTGTACTGTTAACAAATTAATCTTTTTTTGAGAAAAAGATGAAGGATATTGGCCATACTTCAAGAAAAGATTAGGCGGTTCCAAGTCAAGGGCTTTACCAAAATATCCAAAGTGAACTTAACATAAGGACTTGCAAAACAAAATACTCTTTGAGATATCAAAGGCAGCTCAAAAGTTAATCTTTTCAGTAATTTTCTATCAATTCTTTTTTCTCTTCTCCTTAATTTACTTGTTGGACATCAAGTTTGCCTGAGAAATGCTCAACATTCTAAACGCTTTTGGTATCTGCCCCTTTCTCGAGCAAAAACAAGGAGCGATGGCTCTGGTTGTGAGATTCCACGCTTGACTTCCGCTTAGACCCGTACCTTTTGATATTTTCAACTCCACATTGGTTTGAAAAGAGAAGATGGAATAACGTGCCCGGCGGCTAGTAAGTTGATTTCAAAGACCTTTTTATCCGCATTGAGTCATGGTATGCCACTAGGGTAGAAGTAATTATTAAGTGGACTAGGTTCATTATAATTTAAAGATCTAAGATGAATATAATTGTTTTATTATATGTAATGGCAATATATCCTGGAGCTAAGTTTGCGGTAGATCGGATCCATCTAATAACTTTTTCTACAATTTTAATGAAGAAAGGATTAGGTGGCTGGCCTATAAACAAGTTGCTAAGTCGACTGACTATTAAGTTGCCAAGTCTTCTCTTTTCAACTCCACATTGGTTTGAAAAGAGAAGAGGGAATAACGCGCCTGGCAGCTATTAAGTTGATATCAAAAGTTTTTTTATGCGTATCGAGTCAGGTAGAAGAAATTATTAAGTGAATCAGATTCATTAGAGATCTAAAATAAATATAATTTATATATATATATATAGAGCTAAGTTTGCGGTGGATTTGATCTAACCTAATAATGTTTTCTACAATTTCAATGGAGATAAAAAGTAATTTTCACCGGCCTTTTCTTGGGTGGTTGGCCACTAAACAAGTTGGCAACTTCACACTACGCAACTTGACTGGCCCTTTTATTTGGTGGCAGCGACAGGAAAAATATTCGCTACCAGGCCATTAATTTCTCCATTTAATGTAAGGTTCCACGCATTGAGAACGCTTACGTGTTTGAAAAAAAAGGGGGAGTTGGGGTTGGGGAGTCACCTTCGCTTAGCTATGTAGTTGTCTTGATGAATTAAATTATCGTCACTGATGATGTAGAACACGTGGTGCCACACCAACCATCTCATATTTTATTGGTGCAACGAGATCCCACTAATAATGATTGATCATCAAGAAAAATATTGCTCACTCTCTTGTAGAAGCAAAGATATACCAAATTTTGTCAAATGTAAAAGAAATACCTTGCGACTCATCAAATGACATCTTACCATATTTTTTCCATATAATTAGACAAGTTGTATAAGAAACCACTAACCACTTTAAAGCTTTAATCTTATCAAAATCTTGTAAAGCTTTGGTCTTGATTGACTTGAAGCTTTTACATTCAACAGCTCGTGATATAGAAGCTTCTAATTGTTATCATATCACTAGATCACTGCCATTATCATATTAAACCTCCATATGCCTCCCATGTAGTTCATGACTCAAATCGACTATATCTTTATAGCCACATTTTGGAGAAGTCAAATGAATCGTCTCCTTTCAAGCAAGATCTCAAGCAATTGAAAAAGAAAAAGCTGTGATCTTATTTTATCAATAACAAATATCTAACTCAGAATATCTAAGCGCACTTCACCTTTTCTCTCTCTCAAGAAAGGTGATGAGGTGTCATACAATAACCTCTTGTGCATGGTTTGCTTCCGAGAGTACTATGCAGTATTTGATAATCGCTATCAAAAGATGGACGGCTATCAACAACGGCATGCTATATATGTATGGCCAAATTCTTTTTTGAGAATGCTATCAAGAACGTGGGAAAAGAAAGAAGAAAATCAAAGGGAATGGATGGTGAGAGGGGGTGACGATGGTTGGTGAAGTTGGTGCGCCAAGCACTCTTGTTAAAGAAAACTAGATGGTCGTCGTGACAGGCGCACCACCGGACCCAATGCCTAGTTGCTTCATGCCCCACGTTGACTCATACACAAGCACTTCGTGCAATACACCAAACCATTCTCTTTGATCTCCACAATGTATTCGAAGGCTTTAAGGTTTAGTTTTCTCTACATGCATTTCGTTAATGGGACAGGTGGGATTCCACATACTAAAGAAAATGTAATCCAGAGTTCTTCTCCGGTAGAACCGATGAAGCTGAAATAGGCTGTTAATGGGACCGGTGAGATTCCACATACCAAAGCACGAAGAAAAGAACTGGAGACGTACAGTGAGCAACTTTGAAGAGAATTTTCTCTTTCTCAGATCTCTCATTATAAAACGAACGTTTGGCACTTTTTTTTTTAATAACAAAAGCGAATGACCACAATAAAAGTCAAATGCATAGAATCTAGTAAGCACCTAAAGGATGAAGAGTGAAGGAGAGAAATGGGAGACAACAAGACTAGAGCATGCTCAACTGGACCGACAGATGTTAAGAATGGGCGAATATTACCGCTCCTAAGAGAACAAAAGAATGGATGAATGACATGGAAGACGGATGTTTCGAACAAATGGAGAATAAAAAAACGGACGGATGATGATAGAAGATAGACGCTAAAAATGGACGAACAAATGGTGAGAGACAGCGGAAGAAGTTACTGGAGAGATAGAGGAGGGCGGTGACGGCCTCAAGGAGGCAGAAGAGCGGACCCGAGACTAAGAGGTTAGAAGGAGGGGATGAGAGATTGTAGAATTTTTATTTTTTTAAAAAAAGTGGAAGTAAAAAATTTTCACTATTATTTTTTTCAAAAATAATAAAAATTATTTAAAAAATAAAGAATAGAAATTAAGTAATCAAAAATATTTTCTGTATCAAATTTTATGTTCTTATATAAAATATTAAAAATAGTTTTTTCTTTTCTAGGGAGGAGGAAATGTGACCCCCACTTAGGATATACTGAAAGCAAACCCAGCAGACTCGAGCCAAACATATTGACTAGCGAGAGAAAGTTGAAGAGCCAACTCTTTCCTTGTGGATATGGGAGGCGTCAATGTCTCTTTTTGTTTTCAGCCAGCTAATCACGGTGGAAGAGTCACACGCAATCCATAAATTTCTTTGCATCTATGATTCTCAGTGCTGATTTGACACCACACAAGCAGCAATTAAATAACGCCATGATACGAATGGAACCCAAACACAGTGGTATTGCCTCGGTAGGCAGATGCCAAACTTTCCCTTTGGCAGTGGAAGCCATTAGACGGCAGCGACTGACGACCCGTTGCTGCGAGAGAACAAGGCAGCTGCAAAAGTGAGCTTTCACATTTCATTTGATGCCGTGATTAAACCTCCTCGATACATCCAGTGTTCGTCGGATTCTCGATGTGGTCCAATATGCTTCGTATTTCTTTGACCACCAAGCATGCCATTTTTCTGAAAAAGAGAGGAATAATTAAGTAACAGATTAAGTACACAAGGCTTTTAGAAAGCAAAATGTGACATGGTGCAAGTGAGAGACGTGAGAACAGTGGGTAAAAGGCATCATTCATTCCGGTTGAATGATAAATTTACCACGCGAAGCTTTAATATTCATGCCCTTAATGGCTACTTTCGATCGAGTAAGGGGTGGGTAACCAGAATGGCTTGCCATAGTATAAGGCCGGCGAAGGGGTCCTCGGGTAATGAGGACCGGCCGAACCAAGGGAAAGGTGCGGACAATCGGATGTGATCCGCTGTGGTACATAGCATTCTCCGATAACCGTATGGACGTACCATCGGATCTTTGAGGAAGAGATCGAAAACCTCCAATGGTACTTTATAGAGATTTTGGAGCTACCAGAGGAGCGAGTGGAGGCGGCAAGGCATGCATGGGAGACAATGGCGATCGCCACTCAAAGTCTCAGACAGAGAGTCCCTGTTGAATAAATCATTCGGGATCTCATGACTCCGAAAAAGTTGAAGTACGAGGTGGAGACTTTTCCGATGGTGGAGGACTACAACGTCTTCCAATTTCGATGTGAGGACGACCGGAACGGGGCTCTGGCAGGTGGACTGTGGGTAGTGGCCGGGCAACCACCGGCGATGGAACTATAGGCACCGGATTTCATCTCTAATGTGGACAAGGCAAAGAGGTTGGTGGTTTGGATCCGGCTACCCTGTCTCCTGCTGGAATACTAGAAGAAGAAATTGATCATAGAGATTGCAGCGATAACGAGCCAGCCTCCAGCTCTTGACAGCTTCACTAAGTAGTTTCGAAAGCTTGGCTATGCTTGAGTCAAGATTGAGATGAATGCTCTAGATCAGCTCAAACCGAGGATCTTAATCCGAGGGCGAGCTAGAGTGTTCTCGCAAAGCTTGGTCTATGAGAATATTCCGGCTTTCTGCTATCAATGTGGCGGAATCGACCATAAAGATGAAGATCGTAGCAAGCCGCTGCCGGTGCCGATATTGAGGAAAAAAGGGCGAACAAAGTTTCCCTAGCTTCGATGATGGAGGAACGGAGGTGGTTACCCTGACGGAGGAAGGGCCGAGAACTAAAAGTAGGCTGATGTTCGGCCCGTGGTTGGCGACGGCCAAAATCCAGCAACCAAGAGCTTTCGGGAGTAGGTTGCACGTAAGGAAGACAGACGAGTAGTCTACCTCCGAGTCTACCTCAGGGCCGGTCTCGTCCCAGTCTGGACCGAGTTTCCTGAGGAATAGACAGAGTTCGCCGGATTCGCCATCTGATTCCGATGGATAGCAGAAGCTGCCCAAGGTAGCTCGCTGCCACTTGCCAATGAAGATAATTCTAGTTCTTGAATAGGTGCATATTACTCCATTGGTAGAAAAGATCCCTAATTTTGGGCTTTTACTGTAATATAGGTACCTGCAAAATAGGAAGCTTGCCCAATATTACCATCTCCAGTACCCGCCCCGTATAATTTTTTTTGTTCCCTCGGTGATTGACAACTGCGGAATACACAAGCGGTGCCTTCCCGCGATCCCTAGCAGCTCAATGGGCAACATAACATATATTAGTACAGAAACTGACAAACGGTTATTGCCAGATATTATAATTATAAGCAGCAGGATCGTCCTACCAAGAGAAACAACACATTTCACATTTACAATGGGGCACATATTATTTATGTACATCGTAATGATTCCCCAAGGGCTTATTTGCAGTAACGTGTCGCAAAACGATTAAAAAAAAAAAAGCTAACTACTGTACAGGTAGGTGGGCCTTTACGGGCCACACATTCACACTAACCAAAATATTGACAAACGTAGGTGGAGAGAAGACCGCATGCTTAACGGAACAACAAAACATAAAATGAAGCTAGTATCCATTCTCTTCCCCCAAGATTTCACACTAGTGCCAAGGGAGTAAAGGAAGAGAGAGGAGAACACCTAAAGCAATCGGCCCTATAAATTCTCCTCCTCCATCCCTGTTCCCCGTAACCCTTTTCCAAAGCAACTCACAGATTTGCTTCGCAGAAACAACTAGCATACCTCACCACCCGTTTGATCACCATGACCATCTCTGTGAACAGGCTCTCCCAGAACCTGGTAGTCCCCTCCGAGCCGACTCCCACCGGCATCCTCCGCCTCTCGTGGCTCGACCGATACCCGACGCAGCGAGCCCTCATCGAGTCACTGCATGTATTCAAGGAAGGGCACGAACCGGCGACGGTCATCAAGCGGGCGCTGGCCAAGGCATTGGTCCCCTACTACCCTCTCGCCGGCCGGCTCGTGGTGTCGGACCGCGGGGAGCTCCAGGTTTCATGCACCGGTGATGGAGTCTGGTTCATGGAGGCATCGGCCAACTGCAGCCTCGAGGACGTGGATTATTTGGAACACCCTTTGATTATATCCAAGGATGAGCTCCTGCCTCATCCCCGGCCCAAGCTAGACCCATCTCAAGAAGAGGAATTGCTTTTGCTCGTTCAGGTACCTTCTTTTTTTGTCCCCCTTCTCCCTCTCTCTCTCTCTCTCTCTCTCACCAAATAGTTAAACAGAGTCTTTTTTTTT
Source organism: Phoenix dactylifera (assembly GCF_009389715.1). NCBI lineage: Eukaryota > Viridiplantae > Streptophyta > Magnoliopsida > Arecales > Arecaceae > Phoenix > Phoenix dactylifera. Next base: position 27,620,795 of record NC_052399.1, read on the forward strand.
AAAAAAAAGTTTTCTGCCTGGTTTTGTTTCATTAACCGATGCAAATAGGTTATCCCGATTCAGGACGAACGGAATTCCTTGAATTGAAACCAAGTTCTGTGACCTTCCCCCCTCCTGCTTTCCGCTTGCAATCAAGTGGGAAACCGAGACTTTGCAGCTTCAAGCGAGAATTCCCATGTCTTGAAGTCACTGGTGCAAACCATTAGATATATTTCTAGCTAGAGCTGTAGATCACCAGGCATATACGGATGGAAGAGTGTTCTCCAGCTAACAAAGTATTTTACTCAGATCGGTGCTGCCGACAAGCAGAAAAAGGCCAGTGTTCTGCCAACCACCCAGAGAAATAATTGAGTTGCACATGGGAAAGTACTCTTTTCAAAGCCACAAGCTGGCAGACCATTCTAGAGCTGTACCACCGCCACCCAGATCAATTGATCATTTCCGTGTCTCGACGGATGGACGTCCAAGTTGGAGTCCTCCAAAGGGAGTGGTCCAATTCAATCACCCGTCGTTGACGATGGGTGATGTGATTTAAAGTAGATCCTGAAAATGATGCGTGAATTATAATATATATCTTTTACTCGTTTTTGACAATCTATGTGCTTAATTAGGTTTTTGCCCTTTATGAAAAATCTACGTGCGAGCATCCGAGCGTCACCTTGGACGGCCTAGTAATCTAGAATGCCACTTTTTCCTCCTCCTCTTCTTTCTTACGTGTGATGGCTGCAATAAATTTATCAGTAGTCTACGGTAAACCTAGCCTAACTAATAATTTTCCATTCTTGAAAGACTTAAATTAAATTCAGACGGGTCGTGCTCCAAGATGTTATTATTATTATTATTTTTTTTGAAATAGATGATATATTTATAAAAAAATATTAAAATATGGTATATTTTGGAGCACACCATGCAGTTTATTATTTTTAATTTAAAAGAGTGAGTGGTTGATCATGTCATGTACGATATTTTTAATTTAAAAAGTGCCTTCAGGGTGGTTGGTCATGTCATGTACGAGGCCAGTCTGCAGCCTCTGGGCTTCTAAGATGCTCTTAGTTTTTAAGAACTTTTTCTAGTAGCATGATGCAATATCCATACAATAAACTAACATTTCAGCCATTGCAAACAACTTCCAACTCAAATTTCCAATAAATCCAGGTCACGGAGTTCATTTGCGGTGGATTCGTGGTCGGCCTCAGATTCAGTCATGCCATCGCGGACGGCCCGGGAGCAGCACAATTCGTCGCAGCGGTTGCAGACTTCTCCAAAGGCCTCGCGGGGCCAACCGTGGAGCCGGTTTGGAGCCGGGACGCCATCCCTGATCCCCCAAAATTGAAGTCGGCCCCTGAACTTTCCCCCTCCGACGTCCGCCTCCAGTATCTAGTAATGGATGTCTCCTTGGAGTACATCAACCATCTAAAGAACCAATTCATGGAGCAAACAGGTCAGAGATGCTCGGCTTTCGAAGTCCTAATCGCAAAGGCTTGGCAGAGCCGGACGCAGGCGATTAGGTTCGAGCCCGAGTCCAATGTCCATCTTTATTTCGCCATGAATGCTCGCCCATTGCTGCACCAATTGCTGCCCTCCCAAGGGGGTTACTACGGGAATTGCTACTACATCATGAACGTCACCACTACAAGTGGGAAAATCTTGCAGTCCCCAATAATTGAGATCGTGAAGTTGATTAAAGATGCTAAGAAGAGGCTTCCTGTGGAATTTTCCAAGTGGGCTAAGGGAGAGCTAAAGGAGGACCCATATAAGTTGACGACGGCCTATGATTCGTTGCTGGTTTCGGACTGGACCCACCTGGGGTTCTCCGAGGTGGACTATGGATGGGGATCGCCGGTGCATGTTGTCCCATTGACGAATTCTGATAGCATAGCTACTTGCATCCTTATCAAGCCATCCGCCACAAAGCACGGTGCCCGTTTGATGACGCAGTGTGTTTCGGAGGAACACTTGATGGCATTCCATGATGGAATGATGAACCTTGCCTAAAACTTTTTTTTTTTTCATCATCATTATTGTTAGTTTTTTTTTCTTTTTCATTATTATTGTTAAATGTATGATTAAAATGCTCGATTTGATTTTGATTACTGCAAAGTATATTATTTTAGCAGCCTTTGCCGGTCCTTCCGCTTTTTTGTCGCTTTCTCTTAGCTTGGGCCTGAATGAGAAATGCTAGTATATGGAAGCCTCTGCTGAAATTGATGCGAATGAGACATCCTATTCAGTCTTATTGGATATGTCATTGAAAGAAATCTGTTTTATCTCTGTTTTCTTTTCAGATTCTGAGGATGAGCTGGCCGATCCTAAAAAAAATTATGAGGAGCCGAACGACGAAGCCTCCTCTTCAGATAAAGATGTCTCCGACACAACCTCCCTTGAACTATTTTTCTTTTTTAGGCGGGTTCGGCCAAGAGGGACAAAATAGATATGCTGCTTTCTATTAGTCCCAAGCGGATACCCCCTGCTTTCATGGTCTGCTTACTGAGGAAGAGATGCGGGAGGACCCGAGGCCAGAGCAAGTTGGGTTGGGGTATAGTTTAAAGATGAATACTTGTGTTGGGTCCTGCAAACCAGGATGGCCTCAGATCAAAACCTAAATGTGCCAAAGTTTGATCATAACCTAAATGTGCCAAAGTTTGATCATAGAAGGCAGGGCAGTAACGATGAAGGAATTTGAGCGCTTATGTAGCTAATAACTCTGCCACCTATCAACCTGCATAATTTTTGGGATCACATAAAAACCTGCATCACCTATAATATTTTTCTTTATTAGCATGATTCTGTATCAACTTATATTATTTTTTTAATTAGCATCATCTTATTAGAGTGATTTTAGGGATCAAATAACAACTTGTATATATAATTTTTCATTATAGTGTGATGCTATATTTTCCATTATTAGTGTGATGCTATACCATGCTATATTATTTTTCTTATATAGAGTCTATATACGAGTATATATAATCCTTGAGATATACTGAATATGATGGAACGGAGAAATAAAATATTTTAATAAAAATGTTTATTTTGATTTTAATTACCGCAAAGTATATTATTTTGGTGGCCTTGGCTAGGTCGTTCCGCCGAGTCTGAATTCTCTTGTATGTCGCTCTCTCTTGGCGGGCGTTGGGCCTGAATAAGAAATGCCAGTGTATGGAAGTCCGGATATCAATGTCATTGCGTCAATGGAGGGGATAAGGCCAAGTGAATTCCTTTCAAAAAGGCCATGTATTGATGTCTAGCTTCGTTGCAGAACATCTAATTACCGTGGAATTCCGCAGAAGATGTCAAAAATATGCATGCCGTGTCTTGTTACGGGAACCAATCATGGCACCAAAAGAAAGCATTGGGACCAGCGTGATTAAGGGGTGAAGTGGAATTTACGGCAGGATTGTAGTGAAGAGCACCAATCTCCTGACAGTGGAGCTTCTTTAATTTTGATAACCAGGATTGGGCCCCAAAGCATGCATTTATCCAAATATAACACCAATCTAGCTAAGATCGCAGTCACCTCACAAAGTTATCACACATGTAATATATACCTAACTCTATCTGGGATCCATGATATCATAACCTTTTTAGAAATTTCTAATACTTTAAGGTAATGATGCTTGATCTAATGTCTGTGGGTCCTAATATAGATACATTTCCCTTTTAAACAGCTAAACTTCTCTCGGAGCTCTATAGTCTGGGCAGATTATAAAACATACAAGCAAAAAATTAATAAGAGATAATAATTTATACGTGTATTTGTTTAATTCGTAATGCGCATGCCACGGCCACTCTCCATCAAGTGCCCAACGCTTCCACCCTCACGATCCTTTGTTTTCTAAACACCGACAACTTGTTTGGTCTGTGGAAATAATTTCTTCTCACTAAAATATTTTTCTTAAGAAGTTGATGTTTGAGCATATGACGTCTGAAAAAGTGATTTTTGTATGTTTGGTTAACTATGAAAAAGTAGAGCATTTCAGAGTGGCTTATATTTTATACCCTTAATATAGAAAAAGACCATACCCCATTTTATCTAAAAGCTTAAGGGTATTTTTAAAAAAAAATTATCCCAATTTTTAGTGGGTAAAATTGGACTTTTTCATACCCCATATGGGTTTTTCTTTTCCATTAAGACTTGGTTGGTCCTCACAAAAATGAGAAAAGCATGGTCAACAAAAAAATGAAGAAAGACCTCTTGTTTGGTTGGAGTTTTCAAAAGAGAGAGACAGAAAAATAGCATTCCTATAAGAATAAGATTTTCTTATTTCATGAAAAATAAAAACTATAAGGGACATGGGAAAACAAACATATGTCATCCTGGAATGGTCACTTTTTATAAACAAACATGCCAAAATTATTTTTTCAGAAAAAATATTTCGATGAGAAAAATTCTTCTTGCGAACCAAACGAGTCCAGAATGTAGGAATCTTATTCTCATGGAAAATCTATTTTTTCATATCTCTTCTTTAAAAACTCCAACCAAATATGAGGTATTTTTTTATTTTTCTATTGATGCACTTTTTTTCTTCTTTTCCCACAAATCAAATGAGTCCTAAAGAGTGTTCAAAAAGCCTTGAATTTGTCGGTAGGGACCGAAACATCACCGTCTAAACCCAAAAGAGAATTATTTCATTACCCAAACACACCCTAAGTGGAATTTGATGGCTGGAAGATGAACCTAGCTTGGAATTTTCTTTGGAAGCAAACAACAAAATAAGGTAGGAGGAAGGTTCCTAGTTTGAATAAACAAATCGAGCGTTTAATTCAATACATGCGTGTCATTTTGTTGGCATGAATTGTTTGCCAGATCGCTCCTATAAGTCCTGGTTTTGTTTGTATTCCTCCTTTTGCTTGGTCTAACGAACGGATCAACGGATGGTGGGAAGTCATTTTTCTGTCTACTTCTTAGCTGTTTAGTCTGACTTTTTTTTTGGAGATAAGCTGTTCGGTCTTGACTTGAACATTAAAACTCGCAAGATTTTAGTTTGGAACCCTTGGTGGCTGTGGAAACTGACGGCCAACCTGCTCAGTTTTGCCTAACGTTTTGTTTGTTAACAAAATCATCGCCGGCCAAACCCTGCTCTTTTCTCAGCATGAAGTAATCCTGGTCTTGTTTCTTCGATCTTCTTGGCCCCTAAAATATTAGGAACCCACCTAATGATTGATATGTTTTGTTTTATTTCTGATTGCGTCGCTGTTTCCATACTTACTAAGGCAAACTAATCTAATTCTAGAAGACATTTTTTGGCCTATGGTTATGAGTTTGATAATTTTATAATCCAATTATCACGGTCGATAGTATATATCGAGCTAAAAATGTCTTAACAAAGAGTCGTGTGAGAAGCTACGTGTTTATTCTCTTAGATGAGAAGCTGATGTTTGCAAGAACTTACAAGTGCTGTTTGATTTTCAGTATAGCGTGGAGCTCCGAATGAAACTCAATGGTGGCAACTAAATATGAGGGTTACGCTCGTTGAAGGACTCAACCCAATACCTTATGGCAAGGGCCGACGACGGCCATGCACCATCTATGTTCGCAACGTTTCTGAAAGCACCCCTCTCTTTTGTTAGGTTTTGCGGCAGTCGAGATCCAGTAAAATTTTTCATTTTGCATCAAAGTGAACAACATGATCAAGCCAGTATGGCCCAAGGCCCAATCCATTAATTAGACTCTATCGATTGGTACTAGAAATAGCCTGTTTGGAAAGCTGTTGACAATAGAGCTTTTGAAAGTAGAGCTTTTGGAAATAGAGCTTTTGAAAATAAAGTTTTTATAAAAAATTGTTTGCTTATTAGTAACTATATTTCTAAAAGAACATAGCATTTTAAAATATGTTTAGTAAATAAACTGAGAAAGTACTTTTGGTATGACAAAATGACCATAAAAGACATTGCATAGTATTATACAAGAAATCATAATAAAATATAATATATATTAATACATAAATATATGATATAGTATAATATTACTGTAATGTCATATATTATTATTATAATATAGTAATATAATATTGTATACTATTGCATAATAATTTAATATTATTAAATTATTTAACATAACATATCAATGTATTATGATATAATGTAATATAATATTATATTTATAGTATAATACAATAATAAAGATATAAAATATTATAATTATTATCATAAATTATTTTTTCATAATATAACATAATATTAAATTATTTAACACAATATATTAATGTCTTATAATATCATGTAATATTATATTATATTTATAGATAATATAATAATAAAGGTATAAAATATTATAATTATTACTGTAAATTAATTTTTCACCCTCTTGATGACCATTTATTTCTATAACAAATTTTCTATCAGATTTTCAGGATTATAAAGGGACGTTTTATGTAATTATTATATTTTATCACGGGTATGTTGGTCAAAAAAAGTACTTTTTCGAAAAGCTTCAAAATGGAGATTTTTTCAAAAAATTATTTTTAGCTTTCTGAAAAAGCTAAAACAGCTTTTCAAAATTTTTATAAATACCCATATTTCATCTAAAAGTATTTTTGGAGAGTTAGAAAGTATTTTTTAGTCCTTCAAAAACTTTTCAAATGAAGCTATAGTAATAGGCTTTATTGCCTGCTTTTCTTCATTACCTGGTACTAGAGGTAGCAGATAGCCCTTGCTCAGGTTTGAAGAGATGACAATGAGGTCATCGATCATAGAGCCAATCCATGCCCCTTTCCATAGGAAGGTTGGCCAGCATTATAACCATGGAAACTTAGAGGCTACGTTTGGCATCGTTATAACCTTTTTTAAAAAAATTAGAAATAAGAATTATAATTTTAATTTTTTTCAAATATCTGACAACAAAAAAAAAAGTTCAGTTTACTCTTTTTTTATTTTTTTTTTAACAACAAGGATCATTGAAGAGGAAGGAGCTGAGAGGCAGCCATGAAGGTTCTTCGAAGGCAAGGATAGAGAGGCGGTTGAGAGAGCACAGGAGGAAAAGACCAGCAACACGGCTGGGGATAAGGGAGAGTTCGACGTCAAGCATTTTAATATGAAAATGTCGAGAAAGAGAGAGCCAAGAAAGCGGTGGAGGGAGGGATTGAGGCTGACGAAACGATCGAGGCTTGGTTTCTTTTAAGAGCATTTGGCAAAAACTATGGATATATAGAAGATAAGAGAAGTGAGAACACGTAACATCTATTATTTATTTGTTTATTTGGTACACAACATTTATTTATTCATGCGGGAGCACGTAACATCTATTAAGATTTGAGAAGCACGAGCACGGCACCTCTCTCTCTCTCTCTCTCTCCTCCTTCTTTTCTCCCTATTTTTTTTTTAATATATTTTTGAGTTTTTTTATAAATATCCATCTAAATATCAAATTTTGCATAAATAACCTTCCAAATTAATATTTGCATATATACTCTCATAAAATACTTATTTTATTATTTTATTTTTTTATTTTTATTTTTGCATATGTACCCATGCTATCTAACGCTGTTAAAAAATTAACGGTTTCAAATTAAAATGACTAAAATACTCTTAATGGATAGTGTTGTGGAATGGGGTTCTGAAGTTTAGTCCCACATCGGCTAATCAGCGGAAAGGTCTGTGCCTTATAATGAGAAGGTCCAACCTTTCCTCCCAAGGGCTCTTTTGTGGGACAAAACCGTGAGGGATCGCCCAAACCCCCTGTGCGAGCTCCGCGCCCGCAGGTCGGGTGTGCGCCCTGTGGGAGCTCCGCGCCTGCAGGGTTAGCCCTAAAGCGGACAATACTTCAGAAAGGGACGCAGTCGCTTTTCCTGCTCGGCCGGTGTGCGGACTGTTGTCGGGGTGAAAATCTCGCAACAGATAGATGTGCAAAAGGAAATATTTATAAGACTATCGTCATGGAGAACAAAAAAGTAATTTCAAAATTTTATCTTATTGTTAACTAAATAAATATAATTTTTATTAACAGTATTAGAGAATCGTTATATTAAGAGTATTTGTGCAAAAATAATGTTTTATGAAGCTATTTATATAAATTTGAATTTGAAGAAGGGTATCTGTTGGGGGAATACGGTTTTCCCCCAGTAATACAATAACCCTTCCACCGGAAGACTATGCAGTCGACGACCCCGGACGACTGAGGTCGGCGCCCGACCCCAGAACGTCCGATCCCGGATCATCCGACCTAGAGGACTTCCGACCTCAAAGGCTTGTCTTTGTCAACCACCTGCCGCGGCCGTACCTCTCCGAGGTCCGGCCAAGGGCCATATCCTGCCACTGCCCCAGCATTTATTACACATGATCCCAGCAAATCCCCAGTTCACGCAACAATAAATGTGAATCTCCGGCCTACGCAATAATTAATGCGCGTGGCTCCTTTCATCTACGGATCCTCAGCTCTCCACGGCAAATCAGCTCGGCAGAGTCCTGCCCGCCATGATAAGTCTGACCCCAGCCTCACCGCCGACATCAACGCAATGCTTCACCCGATCGCGCGACGGCTCAGGTCGTACGACGGCCTTACCTCCGACATCAGTGTAATTATCTACTTGTCCGTGCACCAGATCAAGCAACGTGCCGAGCTGTACGACGGCCTTGACCGGTCACATCGCAGGTAAACCCCCCTATAAAAGGGAACCGTGCTTCTCAAGGGCGCGGGGGGGGGGGGGGGGGGGGGGACAGAGAGAAAGAGAGAAGAAAGTACTACTGCTCCCATTTTCTTTGAACACTATTTTGCCCCCTCTGACTTAAGCATCGGAGGGCCGGCGCCGGAAGACCCGGCCACCGGCTTTTCTGCAGGCACCCCGACAGAGGACGCCGCCCGCCGACGCATCGCTACTCCCTCGCGTCCGCCGACAGCTCCCCCTCCTCGACGGACGATCGCCCCCGGGTCCAATTTCCAGCAACAGTTGGCGCTAGAGGGAGGGCCCGAGTAGCGATCATGAAGTTGAGAAGCAAGGGAGCCTCCAACATCTCCCGGCGTCCCCCGCAAAGTCCTGGACGCTCCGTCCAGAATTCTCCAACTCCGGCTGACCCAGTTCCTCAGGTCCAGCCGGAACAGTTCAATGCCCTGGTACAGCAAGTCCAGGCCCTGGCCGCCGCCGTCCAAGGCTTACGGCGCGAGGAGGCTTTACCAACGCTTCCCCCGCAGGCCCAGGTCCTGCCGGAATTTCCTCCCAACGGCCCGGTTCTCCCAGGCCAGAATTTGCATGGCTCCTCCAGAGCCAACAACGAAGAGCGGACTTCCCCCCAGAGAGAGCTACCGGGGGAAGATTTCAACAGAAGACCCCAGCCTTCTGAGGCTGAGTCAGCCCCAGACCACCGCGAACCGGCGCAGATCACGGCAACAATTCCGCGGGCGGAGGAGCTCGGCCGAAAAGTTGAGCATCTGGAGCTCCAGATTGCGGCGCTCCACAGCAAGAAGGCGAGGCAAGAGGGAGACTTTGAGTTCACTACCAAGTCCCCCTTCTTCCGCCAGATCGAGGACGAGCCGGTTCCCGCGAGGTTCAAAATGCCTCAGGTAGAGCCCTACAGCGGAATCACCGACCCTCTCGACCACTTGGAGAGCTATCGGGCCCTCATGGCCCTACAAGGGTCCTCGGAAGCCATACTTTGCAAGGCCTTCCCAGCAACCCTCCGAGGGACCGCTCGGCTTTGGTTCTCTGGACTGAAGTCGAACACGGTATCCTCTTTTGAGCAACTCGGCAGGCAGTTCGCCACTAATTTTGCTGCCAGCCGACGCCAACGACGGACGTCAGATTCCCTCTTGGACATCAAACAGAAGGAGGGGGAATCCCTTAAGGAGTACCTGGACTGCTTTACCGCCGCCACCTGGGAAGTTCGCGAGCTAGACCAGTCAATAGCCATGTCGGCTTTGAAGACTGGGGTTCGCTCCTACCGATTCCTCTTCTCCATCGAGAAGAGCTTCCCGGCCGACTTCACCGAGATGCTGGCCCGAGCCCGGAAGTACGCCAAGGCCGAGGAGGCGATCGCCTTCAGGCGGGGAGCAATTGAGCCCGCCTCAAAGAAGCAGAAGAAACGCCGCGAGGAACGTGGCCGACAAAGGAGTCGATCTCCCCGTCGAGAGAAGAATCTCCCCCGGCTGAGGAGCCCGCCCCGGCAGCAGGGACGACCTCAGCAGAGGACCCCCCTCGACCGAGGTCTCCACTACGGCCTCGGACGTACACGGGGAGGTACGAGAACTACACGCCTGTCAATGCTCCCCGGGCCGAGATCCTGATGGAAATCGAGGGTCGGGACTTCTTCCGACCCCCGCCTCCTATGCGAGACACGGGAGTTCCCCGTAATTCCAGGAAGTACTGTCGCTTCCATCGGGACCGTGGGCACGACACGGAGGACTGCTTCCAGCTCCGGGACGAGATAGAAGCACTCATCCGTCGGGGAGTACTCAACCGGTTCGTGAGGAACCGACGTGAGGAAAGGAGGCCGGCGGAGAATACCATACCGTCCGAGAATCCGGACGGCAACAGGCCCATTGCCGGCACCATCAACATGATTGGGAGGGCCTCGGCAGGAACGGCCGCCCAGAGAGCACCTCCAAAGCGCCCACGCACCGATGAAGTCATCTCGTTCTCGGACGAGGACTTAGAAGGGGTCGAGACCCCTCATGATGACGCTGTGGTCATCTCTATGATTATAAATAGGTTTGATGTAAAGCGTGTCCTAGTTGACAATGGAAGTTCAGCCAACATTTTGTATTATCATGCCTACCAAAAAATGGGGTTGCCAGAAGGACATCTCCGGAGAATTAATGCCCCACTGGTTGGGTTCACTGGGGATTCAGTCCCAGTTGAAGGTGAGGCTAGCTTCCTTGTCACGGTTGGCCTCGCTCCCCGGGAGAGCACTGTGAGGACGGACTTCCTGGTGGTCCGTCTGCCCTCGGTCTACAACGCCATCCTTGGGCGCCCGGGGCTAAACACCCTTCGAGCCGTAGTTTCAACCCGCCATCTGCTCATGCGGTTCCCCACCGGCCAAGGAATAGGCGAGGTCCGTGGAAACCAGCTGGTTGCCAAGCAATGCTACATGGCGGCCCACGGAGTAAAGCAACCAACCGGGGCAACGATTCAGCCAACGGACCCCTCATTACCCATAGAAACCCTCGATGCGAGGGACACCCCTTGGAAGAAGCAAGTAGAGCCCGGTGAGCTTCTTGTTCAAGTTCCACTACGAGAAAATTTTTCTAAGCTAACTGTGCAGGTCGGCTCCGGCCTTGGCGCCTGCGAGAGGGACCACCTCGTCAGCTTCCTGCGGGACAACGCTGACGTCTTTGCCTGGTCGTCCGCGGACGTGCCAGGAATTGACCCTGAGGTCATGGTCCATCGGCTCCAGGTGAAGCCAACTAGCAGACCTGTGAAGCAGAAGAAAAGGGGCTCCGCCCCAGAACGACAACGGGCTGCGGCCGAGGAGGTGTACAAACTCCTCGGAGCCGGCGTCATCCGGGAGGTCTCCTACCCGGACTGGCTCGCCAACGTAGTCATCGTAAAGAAGGCCAATGGGAAATGGCGCATGTGCGTGGACTACACCGACCTGAACAAGGCCTGCCCGAAAGACAGCTTCCCCCTCCCGAGCATCGACCAGCTCGTCGACTCCACCTCAGGACACCAACTGCTAACTTTTATGGACGCCTTTTCAGGGTATAATCAAATCCGAATGGCGCCGGAAGACGAGGAAAAGACGACCTTCATCACCGACAAGGGCACCTACTGCTACAAGGTGATGCCCTTCGGCCTGAAGAATGCTGGAGCCACCTATCAGAGGCTGGTCAGCCAAATTTTCAAAGATCAGATCGGCCGAAATATGGAAGTCTACGTAGACGACATGCTGGTAAAAAGCCGAGCGGCGGAACACCATATAGCCGATCTCAACGAGACATTCACCAAGCTCAGGAGATACCAAATGAAGCTCAACCCGGCGAAGTGTGCGTTCGGGGTCACCTCGGGCAAGTTCCTGGGTTTCATAGTGACCCAGCGCGGAATTGAAGCCAACCCGGAGAAAATCCGGGCACTGCAAGAGATGTCACCTCCGAAGACAGTTAAGGAGGTGCAGCGGCTCGCAGGGCGAGTTGCCGCCCTGGGAAGGTTCGTCTCTCGGTCAGCCGAGCGCTGCCTCCCTTTCTTCAAAAGCCTTAAACGGCTGAAAGACTTCCGGTGGTCAGAAGAATGCCAGCGAGCCTTTGAAGAGCTCCGGAGCCTTCTGGCCTCTCCCCCGCTGCTCACCAAGCCCCAGAAGGGCGAGGTTCTTTATCTATACCTGGCCGTCTCCCCGGCCGCAGTGAGCTCAGTCCTCGTCCGGAAAGAGGACAAGCTCCAAAAGCCGGTCTATTACACCAGCCGGGTTCTCAGGGATGCTGAGACCCGATATTCTAGACTTGAGAAGACCATCTTCGCTCTCATCATCTCGGCTCGGAGACTCAGGCCTTACTTCCAAGCCCACACCATAGCTATATTGACCGACCAGCCTATGAAGCAAATATTGCAAAGGTCGGATCGTGCGGGGAGGATCGCCAAATGGGCGGTCGAGCTCGGGGAATTCGACCTCGAATATCGGCCCAGGCCGGCTATCAAGGCCCAAATACTCGCCGACTTCATCGTGGAATGTACCCTGCCGGAAGACCCCGAGTTGCCACCCGTATCCGCGGAGGAAGCCCCGAGGCAGCCATGGGTCCTGCACTCGGACGGGTCTTCAACCTCGGGGGGTAGCGGAGCCGGACTCATCCTCACCAGTCCAGACGGAGTGGTGGCCGAGCAAGCCTTGCGCCTCGAATTTCCGGCCTCGAATAACGAGGCCGAGTATGAGGCTCTCATCGCCGGGCTCAAGCTGGCGAAAGAACTGAAAGTGGAAGACCTGACGGCCTTCAGCGACTCCCAGCTGGTAGTGAACCAGATCCAAGGAGACTTTGAAGCTAAAGAGCCATCCATGCAAAAGTATCTCCAAAAGGTGCGGGAACTTACGTCTGCCCTGAATTCTTTCAATATTCAGTACATTCCCAAAGCGAAAAACCTCAGGGCAGACCAGCTGTCCAAATTGGCAACCTCCCGCATGAGCGAGCTTCCCAAGGGAACAACGCTCGAGTATCTTCAGATCCCCAGCACGGAGGAACCCGAGCCCACCATGTGCATCGACTCCGAGCCAAGCTGGATCGATGGGCTCGTCTGCTACCTCCAAGACGGGACCTTGCCTCATGACGAGACGGAGGCTCGCCGAATCAAGCGCCAAGCCCCCCGATTCCTCGACTGAGATCGGGATGCCCCGAGGTTCGACCGTAGAGTCCCAAACTCCCTCGACCTCGGAAAGTATCGCAGGACGATGAGACATTGGCTTGGCGCAAGATCCCTCGACTAAGGTCGGGATGCCCCGAGGGTCGACCGTAGAGAACCAGACTCCCTCGACCTTGGGAAGCGTCGCAGGTCGGTAGAGCGTGCCCAGACCCACCGGCCTGACGAACGATCCCTCGACTAAGGTCGGGATGCCCCGAGGGTCGACCGTAGAGAACCAGACTCCCTCGACCTCGGGAAGCGTCGCAGGTCGGTAGAGCGTGCCCAGACCCACCGGCCTGACGAACGATCCCTCGACTAAGGTCGGGATGCCCCGAGGGTCGACCGTAGAGAACCACACTCCCTCGACCTCGGGAAGCGTCGCAGGTCGGCAGAGCGTGCCCAGACCCACTGGCCTGACGAACGATCCCTCGACTAAGGTCGGGATGCCCCGAGGGTCGACCGTAGAGAACCAGACTCCCTCGACCTCGGGAAGCGTCGCAGGTCGGTAGAGCGTGCCCAGACCCACCGGCCTGACGAACGATTCCTCGACTAAGGTCGGGATGCCCCGAGGGTCGACCGTAGAGGGCCAGACTCCCTCGACCTTGGGAGGCACCACAGGTCAGCAAAGCGTCCATAGACCCGCCGACCTGACGAACGATTCCTCGACTAAGGTCGAGATGCCCCGAGGGTCGACCGTAGAGGACCAGACTCCCTCGACCTCGGGAGGCACCACAGTTCAGCAAAGCGCCCACAGACCCGCCGACCTGACGCGAGATCCCTCGACCAAGGTCGGGGCGCCCCGAGGTCCGACCATAGGGTCTCAAGCTCCCTCGATCTCGCAAAGAGCTACAAATCAATAAAGTCTCCCCAAATCCTCTCAACCTCGGCGGGTGCCGTCGGGTCCGTGAGAAGCCCGAGCCCCCCTTAAAGTCAAAAATGACTCCGGAGGTCGACGAGGAAGGGAGGCAACCTACTCCGCCATGTGAAGCACAACTCTGAAAAGGCAAGAGGTACATCTAACTCGACGCCCTCCTTGTCAAATTTTATCTACATACTGCTAAGCGGAACCTCATCCAACGTTGGAGTCTTATCTCGCCCCAAACTCGGGCTTCTCCAATGGGTCGGCTTAAGACCGATCTCCTAACCACATCATGCATGCTCCGCTCATCAAGTCTCCACAATTTGTACAAAGTCTTCATAAATTAGGGCCCAACACAGCCCCCATGCCCAGACTCCGATGTCAACTTGTGAAGATAACCTCAAAGGCCGAGGTGTTCCTTACAGGCCCCAACCCTGCTCGCCTGAATCTCGGCAGAGTCCGAGGGCAATGACTATGAAAAACCTGGCGACGATGTGACTAGTGGCCTAAGCTCCCCTTTGGGGGACAACTTTCTTACGGGTCTGCGCCCCAAGAGCCAGGCTCAAAAGCTTGGCCGAGCACCTCGGTAGCGACCCATGTAGGTCTAGCGCGGCCCCACTTGGGGGCCCGAAGCCCGAACCCGGTGCCATGAGAACCTAAAAGCCGAACTTGGGAACCTCTGCGACCTACGAATCCGAGCTACAAGACTTGGTGAAATTCCCTAAAGTCTAAGCTCGGAGCCCCCTCCAGCTAGCATAATCAGAGTTCGGACACTTATACACACCAAAAGAAAGGTAAGACATGGCCAAAGAACATGTCTTCATTAATATTATCCGAAGTCGAGAGTCGGCAGAAGTACCGACCTCGTTTGCGAGTGAAAAAGGCAGAGAAGAAGAATAAATGTAGAAGTGAAAGAAAAAGCTTTCATTGATGAAACGCCAAAAGGCTAAGTACAAAACTAGAGGCCGGCCTTTTACAAAGTTGTAGGCCGACCTCGTTTACAATGAACATAGAAAAAACCAAAGTCCTAAGAGGCGGTGGCTTCATTAGCATCGCCCTCGTCGTCTACAGGAATGACCTGCGGGTCTTCAGTAGGCACGGGCTCAGGGTCTGCAGCGGGCGCGGACTCAGGGTCTGCGGCAGGGGCCTCGGCCGGCGCCGCGGGAACAACCTCGCTGGTTTCATGAGGTATGGCCTCCGCCCTCGCCGGTTCAGCTGCCACGGCTCCGGCCTCAGCAAGGTCCTCCTCGGACATGAGGGCAGCGGGGATATCGTCGTCGTCGTCGGAGCCATACCCGAACCTTATCCTCGGACGGATCGTCGAGAGGTCGAACTGGGGGCATATCCGAGCCATCTGCTTCCGGAAGTTGTCAAAGCCCCGGAGGAACCCGTCCACAGTCTCCTCCTCTAACATATCGCGGAACTCTTCTGACTCCTTGAAGAGTTCCACGGCGTTCTCGGCCCGCTCGAGCGCCCTCTTCTCCCGGGCCTCGAGCTGCTCGATCTCGAGGCGGAAGACCCCAGCCTCGTACTTCAGACCCGCGACCTCGGACTGAGCCTCCCCCAGGTGCGCCTCCGAGGCACGCAGGGCCGATTTCGTCAACGAATGGGCGGCCCTCTCCTCTTCGAGCACCTCGACCATGGCGAGTCGCCCGGCCTCGGTGGCTTCCCTTCGCGCTTCGGCTTCGGCCAGCGCGGCCTCCAGCTCAGCGACCCTCTTCTTGGCCGGCTCCAACTGCCGGCTGAGTTGTCGAGTCTCCGCCTGACAACTTTGGGCAATAAACACCAGGGAGTCGACTTCATGGATACGCTGCAAAAGAGGAAAAAAGAAGAAGAAAGCAACTATAAGTAAAAAGCAGGCAGTGTATGCATAAGTTAGCAGCCAATGAGAGGCAATAGCTCACCCGAACAGTATTACAGTAGGTACTGTCGACGATCTCTTCCAGCGACGCCCTCCGGAACTCGGCCCGGTCCGCTGGAAGCATGGCGTGCCGACATACCGCGCGCGCGGTATCGGCATCGTGGAAGGCCGAGCTCCCCTCAAGGATTGGGGACCCCAGCTCGGCTGACCTCCCCGCCTGATCCCTCGGGGAGCTCGGCTCGCCCGAGCTGGGGACCTCGGGGCCCCTGCTCGGTCCGGGCTCTAAAGGCCGCAGTCGGATCACCATCGGTCCTCCCCGTTGGGCGACAGGGGTAGGACGGAGTGGGGCTGCCGAGCCCGCATCGCCGGTATCTGGCGCCCGCCTTTGGGCGCCCGCTGAGACCCCCGCCTCCGGGCCTCCCGTCCCGGCCGAGGTGGAAGCAGCGGCCGACTTCGACTTCTTCCGGGGCTGAGGGATGGCCCCGCCGGCCTCGGCCTCCCGCCTCTTCAGCCGAGAAAAGAGGGATGTGCTGCTAGTCGGCATGTGGGGGATGTCTGAAACCAAAAAATTTTTCGAGTGTCAGACCAGTGTTAGCGAAAAAAAGAAATAGGAAAAAATAGGACGAGACAACTATTCTTACCCTCGGGGCGCGCCGAGCTCAAGCCCACGCTCGCCAAGGCGCCCTCCCGTAGGAGCTCGGTTAGGTCGAATCCTTTCCCGAGGGCCCGTAGGGAGTCCAAGACTCTCAGCTCCCTCCCCGAGGGATCGAAGAGCCTGTTGAGAGTCTTCAACCGAGGATGCCCCCACCTCGGGTTGAACCCCCATGGCACCTCGGATGCAAGAAAGAAAAATTTCCCCTTCCACTCATGAATAGAGGAAGGGGCACCCTGAAAGAGCGACATACCGCCCCGAAAGGCGAAGTATAGCCACTCTGCATCCGCCGGGTTTTTCTTTAATAAAAAACACCGGCGGAAAATGCTCACCGAGATCGGAATCCCGTGCGCGAGGCACAAGGACAAGAACCCGATGATAGTTCTCCACGAGTTTGGAGCAAGCTGTGCTGGGACGAGTTGATACTCCACCAGCAAGTCGTTCACGAACTCGTGAACAGGGAACCGCAGGCCGGCCCAGAGCGTCTCGCGGTAAATCGCGATCTGACCTGGGGGCGGCCGCGTCATCCTGTCTTCCGGCCCTGCAGTTTCGAGACGAAACCCGGGCTGGAAGAAGAACCGGGAGCGGATTAACTCCAGCTCCTCCCTCGATAAGCTCGACCCTACCTCCTCCGGACCAAGACCCATTTTTTCAGAAAATTGAAGTAAACTAAAAGATGAGAGGAGTAGGTAGGAGAAGAAGGGAAACCCTAAATAACACGGGGCAAGAACCTACGGAAAGAGTCGCCGGAAACCGCTCCGGGGACCGTCGGCAAAGTATTGTTGGAAGAAAGAATGGAGGTAGGGACGACAAAAGCAAAGGGCGACCAAATAGGACTATTAGGGCAGACTCGAGGGGCTTATATAGACCCCCCTAACGGCCCGGATTGGCGGGCTTAGTTTCCATCCCCCGTCCAGATTGCGCCAGGTGTCAACCTCGGAACCCGAAGCACCGCATTCACTCCGGATCAATATCCCGGGTACGCAACCGAGGCGCCGTCCCATCGGATCTCACGGCCTCATCATAGGCCCACTGAACCGGATCACCTTAAAAGACGAGCGGACATCACCTCCGCTCCCTTCATTTAATAAGCCTCAGGGACACGTGGAGCGCTGAGATAACCCCAGCCTCCCAGATCGTTATTCCGCCAATACAAAATCGGAAACGTCCGACCTCAGATCATGCCACGTGCCCATTTCGAAGCGCGAAACGGCGTGCCTATTTAAGGAGGCGGCTTCGATTATAAGGTCGAGGCGCCACCTCATCGGGCCTAGGGAGCCTCGTTATGAGCTCACCCCACAAAGCGATCTCGGAGATCTAAAGGGCGTAATCATCATGGCTGCTTCGAGATACGTAAGGGCGCAGCCCACGCCATAACTACCTCGAAATGCCTAAGGGCGCGGACCTCCTCATAAATCCACCACATGAAGCAACCTCGAAGGTTCAAAAGGCGCGGGCTTCGTTACAGAAGCTTTAGGGGCGCGGGCGTGATCCTCTTCGACCTTGATAACCACGATAACAACTTCTACTTCCCACGTCCGAGCCTGCAGCTCGAACTCGGAAGTCGGGGGTAGTGTTGGGGGAATACGGTTTTCTCCCAGTAATACAATAACCCTTCTACCGGAAGACTATGCAGTCGACGACCCCGGACGATTGAGGTCGGCGCCCGACCCCAGAACGTCCGATCCCGGATCATCCGACCTCAAAGGCTTGTCTTTGTCAACCACCTGCCGCGGCCGTATCTCTCCGAGGTCCGGCCAAGGGCCATATCCTGCCACTGCCCCAGCATTTATTACACATGATCCCGGCAAATCCCCAGTTCACGCAACAATTAATGTGAATCTCCGGCCTACGCAACAATTAATGTGAATCTCCGGCCTACGCAACAATTAATGTGAATCTCTGGCCTACGCAACAATTAATGCGCGTGGCTCCTTTCATCTACGGATCCTCAGCTCTCCACGGCAAATCAGCTCGGCAGAGTCCTGCCCGCCATGATAAGTCTGACCCCAGCCTCACCGCCGACATCAACGCAATGATTCACCCGATCGCGCGACGGCTCAGGTCGTACGACGGCCTTACCTCCGACATCAGTGTAATTATCTACTTGTCCGTGCACCAGATCAAGCAACGTGCCGAGCTGTCCGACGGCCTTGACCGGTCACATCGCAGGTAAACCCCCCTATAAAAGGGAACCGTGCTTCTCAAGGGCGGGGGGGAAAAAAAACAGAGAGAAAGAGAGAAGAAAGTACTACTGCTCCCATTTTCTTTGAACACTATTTTGCCCTCTCTGACTTAAGCATCGGAGGGCCGGCGCCGGAAGACCCGGCCACCGGCTTTTCTGCAGGCACCCCGACAGAGGACGCCGCCCGCCGACGCATCGCTACTCCCTCGCGTCCGCCGACAGCTCCCCCTCCTCGACGGACGATCGCCCCCGGGTCCAATTTCCAGCAACAGTATCCATGCCCGAAAAAAAAAAAATCCTATATTTTATTTTTACAAATTTACAAACTGAGCATAAGCCAAAATTACAGAAGTTAGAAGTGGCCTGCAAATACACGTCTCTCCATAAAAGACAAGCACGGCAGTTCCTTAACTTCCTTTAAACAAAGTCCAAGTCAAGAACTCAAAACAAAATTGCCGATCCCGGATTTTTATTCACTAACCGCTGATCCAACGCGTGGAAGGCGGCTGCTACAAGAAGCTAGCAACCCAGACCTAGCTCTGCCCGGTCCTCGAAAGCTCGTCCGCCGAGCGCCGGTGAGAACTAGC
This sequence comes from Phoenix dactylifera, assembly GCF_009389715.1. Classification (NCBI taxonomy): domain Eukaryota; kingdom Viridiplantae; phylum Streptophyta; class Magnoliopsida; order Arecales; family Arecaceae; genus Phoenix; species Phoenix dactylifera. The sequence continues at coordinate 27,640,192 of NC_052399.1, forward strand.
GGAGAAAAAATCGAATTGAAGTCTGCAGGCTACCAGCATCTGATGGCCTGCCTCGCGCGTGGTCCCTCTCGACGCGGCATAGAAAAAGGTAAGAAAAATGCGAACCAAACGCCAGCGCCTCCAAGGGGGACACCCAGTTGATACTGTGTTATTACTTTATATTATCTATATGCGCAGGTGATGGTCAAAGGGCGATGGAGGACTATATGCATGGGCCATACTATAGAGTGCTATGCAGCTTCCGATGAATTTCTGATATCAGTAACCTAATCCACCTTCAAGAGTGTGTATGCTATTATTACTTATCCCATCAGGAAAAAAAGAAAGATTTTTCTCAACATGCTCAACTAGAATCTCTCTAAAAAAAATTAGAAAAAAATATAGAATAGAGTTTACGTTTCATTTTCTTTCATTGATGATCTACAACTAAGGTACACACCTTTATTTATAATGGTGAGGTCCGTCTTTACACAATCTGAGTCGGATTCTTCTCCTAATTCTAATAAAACCCTCATTTCTAAAATAGACATAAGTAGTACAAATTAACTCGAAAAAAATGAAAATCTTTAAAAGGTATATCTCGACTTTTACATCAACTTTGTCTCATGTTGCTCCACTTGATTCTTTCCAGATTGTGAGATACATTTGCTCAAAATCTTATCCGAATTTTGTTTTTTTCGATTTGATCGGTCCTTCAAGTCCTAAATGATGAAATTTAGGCCCGAACATTAGAGGCATCGCCCTCTAAAGTATGTGGCGTCATGGCGTAGATCTCGGAAAGTTGTTCGATTAAAGAAGAAGTCAACTCAATCAGACACCGTATGAGCAAATTATGGCATCCGAAAGTTTAATTTGTGACCCGGCTTTCCGATGTAGCGGATCTTGCTCCGAAACCTTGTTCAGCCATATTTGTAGCGGCCAAAGTAGTCTACATCGACTCTAGAAATTCTTCTAGATTAATTACTATGACTATCATGATGATGATTGTTAAATAGTTAATACTGGATAATAAGTATATTAGATTTGTGCCTATCTGCTTTGAACCTATTAATTAGGCTTTTGAACCTCAAAAACTTGAGCTTAAATGAATATTGAATCCAACCTAACCTAAAACCATACATTGGGGAGAGGTCTTGTTTTGATAGTCCTAGTTTTTTAAGTTCTTAAGCTGGAAGTGAGACTATTTGCAATAGACTAACCCTACTTCAATTCAGAAAATTTTTTATGCATGCCAAGTTCTTAAGAAAATTTTCTTAAGGCCAACCCAGCCTTATCATATATTTTTTTCTTATCATTTATCTTTCTCTATTTAATAAGCCTTTAAATGCTAGATCAAGGGCCCCTCGGGCTCCCACCCAGACTCATAGTTCTGCAATATTAATTCAGGCACCAAGATCCAAGAGTTGTCTAAATTAGCTTCACAATTAAGTCTCCATCTTATACACATACCTCATGAACAAGTCTACCAGCATGCCACATAAAATAATTCAACAATTCCAGAACAGCAAAACAAGATTCGAATTCACGACTTCCCTTTTCCGAAGGAGAAGTACCAACATCGTTCATACTATACTGATCGTTTAGGATGCGAATTGAGCGTACATCTTTGACAACAAAGGAATTCAAGCTAACATTGGGCAATACTGAACCCCATCTAATTAAGCTGGCTCATTTGAAACCCCGTGCCGAAGAAGATGAAATGTCTCTTCTCCAATCAAATTTTGTTTCTCGCCACTACAACCTCCCATCCAAAGATATAGTGGTGTGGTATTTCCTTTTTTCCCCCACCCTCCTTTTCTCCATACGGAGGAGGGTTCATGCCAAAGAGACCCTTTCTCCATCCCTCGGATGCAAGCCCAAACGAAGATTTCTAAGACCATAGCGTCTTGCATGCGGGCCCCATTAGAGACCTGATATTGTTGCGACTTTGATGGCAGCCACCGTACGCGTGGCTTCTCTCCATCCCGGTCATTAATTCGCTCGTTTTGAAGCCATGGAGGGAGAGGGGGAGAGAGAGAGAGAGAGCCAGCAGACGGCCACAAGGGTGGGCGCGTAGGCTGGCCGCGGCGGAGCAGGAATCAGTCGGACGGATCGTGGGCGTGCCAACAGAGGAGCATGGACACGCAGCGGCCCAGAATATAGAAGCGGGTCTTCTGCTGCTTCACCATCGCGAGGCACTTCCGGCGGAGCCCGGGCTTGTGGGAACGCCGCCGGCGAGACTGGCAGCTTTGAGAGTAGAAGTAGCAGGAGGAAACAGCCATGGCCACAGAATTAGCTGTAGCTGAGAAAGTCCCAAGGGGGTGATCGATCGGGGCGTGGGAGAGGGAGTCGCGTCATTAAATAGGCCACTGGAGAGGAGCTGATGGTGAGGTCGCGTTAAATTAATTTGCAGGCTTGCACCTGTAAAATGACCCGAATGCCAACCACTCGTTTGCAAGCGATTGCTTTCGCACGGGGGCGACCAGGATTATTTAATATGATATTGTCATACATATTTTATCTGGGGCTCGCAGAAATTTTTTTTTCTTATAAAAATATAATTTTTAAAAAATAGATTTCTGAAAAAAAAATATTTAAAAAATATTTTTGGTTTGTTTGGTTGATAATAAAAAAGTGATGGATTTTCATAATATTTATGTTTAGTTGACCATCCCCTTTTCTGGAAAAGTTATATGTAATTCCTATTATACCTTTAATAAAAATTAGGTATTTAATGCCTCTTTAATGTGAAATGATTTTTTTGGAAAAAAATAAAAATGAAGTGATTTCTGTCTCACAGAAAAGTAACTTTCTTATGTTTCTCATAGAAAAGATTTTCCCATAAAACGTGGGAATAATATTCCAATAGAAATACAACTTTTCCATCTCTCTCCTTTGAAAACTCCAACCAAACAAGAGACATCCCATTATTTTTTCTTTGGCCACACTTTCCTCCCTTTCTTTTTCGCGAACCAAACGAGCCCCTAATAGCAAGGGACTTTTCCATAATTACCAAATGATAAATGGGCAAGGATGATAAAAATGAGAGACCTTGTCATAATTTTTTAAATTTAAGTAGCTTAGAATTTCTGCATTCTCTATGTACCTGCAATCCATGTTTACCGTAAAAGGACTAGATGGATAAGAACGACCGGCTTAAAAAAAAATATGCTTCTATCAATAGAAAAGTCTTGCAAATACAATTATGATAAGAGAAAAGAAAAAAAAATGCATCCAGGGGATAATTTGGTAACTTCATTCATTTAAAAAGGGCCGGATATCCACCTGGCTGTCACAAGCCATAAGGAAGGGAGCTAGAAAAAGAGAAGAGAGCCGTGTGGGTTCGGTGAGGCGAACCCCGCACCATCCTCCAACATCGCACGTGTCGTCCTTACCGGTCCCGCTTTGTATCCTCTCGCTGCCGCCCACCTGCCCTTCGAGAAGCCCGCCCCGACATCCAATGGGGCCCATCCCCTTGGCGAATACGTGGACAGCCATTAATCTTCGATCTCGGTGTTTAGATTCTCGTGTATATATATATATTTATATAGATAGATATAGATAATGTAAGAAGACAAGCAGCGAGGAAACAGACGGAAGAGTTGACGTGGAAGAAGTTGGCTGGTTTCGATGGTGACGTATAATTACAAGGCCGGCCGTGGAATTAATTTGTATCGCATGTGGAGGAAATAGGTGGGCAGGTGGGGTTAAACTTATCAAGAAGCAAGGAGTTCAGCCGACAAGTCTAGAACAGTTGAACCTTTTGTACTCAGTCTGATCCATATTAGCAGTGGAGTACAAAATATTGATTCAATAATTTATACTCTACTACTAATGTTTCATTTTAATTAAGCCATTATAGGTCAATTACGCACGTGGATTAGACATTGGACTGTTTTATGATATGGCTGTGTTTTGGAGGGGTTTTAGAGTTGGAGCTTTGTCTTGGCCTTGCTTGAGACTATCCGGACACAATTCCGCATTACCAAAATCCGGTCCTCAAGATGCATCTCTGATTGCTTAGCCTGTTCCTCGAGCTGGTGACAGTTTAAAGCTTCAATCTCCTCACCAACTCTTTGCCGGGTCACAGCTTTATACTTGATTAGAAAAAACAGGAATCCATGGATTTGGGTGCTGGCATAATCTTAGCAGACGAGCCTGATTTTGATGCAACATAGATACGGTTTTATTTTTTTTGGAGTGAAAAAGTTAGGAACTCCTGACCCGATGTATTACAATTAATTTGGAGTAAATAGTTGATACAATGAGATGTATACATTTCTTTAAGGAAAAAGAAAACCATGGGTTTGAGTTAGTTGATGTCTTAGATATGTGGTCTAATCAACAGCTAAACTTTTCCCATATTTGTACCCTCAGCTGAAGAATCAAGCAAGCATCCGATGCTGGTGAAGGCTGTTTAAAAAGCCTCCGATGCGGGGCAAGCTTTAGCTTCATGGCTTCCGCATGCTATAAAGGTGGCGGCCTCCGAATAGATTCCCCTGGTGTTTTTCTCCATTGGAACATGGGACACGGACCAAGAATACTGCTATCACAACAAACAACTCGGGCTATAACGCTGAAAAGAAGTTTCATGCGATGCCCGCTCTGGGTTAAAATCGTCTGTGGATTCTGACCAGTTGCAAAGTTGTGCGCGTGCCAATTGGTGTAAATGGCATATGAATCGATGCCTTTTCGCACCAAATGAAGAAAACAAGCAATTTTGGAGCAGCTCTGACTAGTCTTAATTCTCAGAGAGCGAGATCTGAGATCATCTTCACCAATGTCAACCTTCATCTGAGATCATCCATCACTGGATTTGCCGTAATCAGATATGCTTCTAGATTTTAACAGACACACCCATGTCTCCCTCCTCACCCAATCTACACTCAAGTACACCTTCTCTCCCTTATCCTCCCTCTCCCCCTTGTCGTGGAACCTAGGTGTTCTTGCTCCAGCTTGGCTTCAAACTGTTCTCCAGCATGAATTCTAAGATCAGGCTTCATTTACCCGCTGTTTGACAAAACCTGGTTTTCATCTTAATTTCGTCACATGAACATTCATTCAGTTCGATAGCTTTGAAATCAATTTGAGCTTGGATCAAGTTTGAAACAAGTTTGATTCAAGCAAAATTCAAATTTGAATTACCATTTAGCCGATTCAAACAATTAAATATGAAAAGAAGTTATCATGATTAAGCGTATCATGTGAATTACTAAATTTGCAATAAAGTATATTATGATTTTGTAAAACATAATAGTTTAGCTAAGCCTCCAAAAACAGCTTTTATATTAGTAATGAAGAAATTAATTTTCAGCTCATGAACCAAGTACAAGATTTGGTTCATTTAATTTCAACTAATGGCAACTGACTCAGTCCTTCCCCTCTCCCCTTCTCCATTGGCCAACCAACCCTTAAGCACATTGGCTATTATCCTATTGGTTTCCATCACCCCATTTTCTCCTCTCTTCCTCCCTTATTCCCAACTCACCTCCTCCTAGAGTCAATGGAGGTTGCTCTAACCCAACCATCAATGGGCTTGGTCAAAGAAGACTGACCTGTTAGCAGGTTAGGGAACCACAACGAACTCGACATGGTGTAGCTTCACCAATGTCACTAACAAAGCCTTCTCTTAGGCATGTCTGGTTGCACTTATGAGGCCAGAATCATAACCGTGAATATGTCGGTGAACCCACTGCAGGTGTTTAACAAAGTAATTTAGAAAAGCCAGATGTTTCAGAACAATATAAACAATATATTAAATATATCAGAAACATAGTACAAAATGTCACACCATACCAATCTGAAAGGTATTAAAGTCGCGATCACATAGTTTCGGATGATGAGGCGTCTTCTTCCGGAAAATTAAGAATCTCATCACTATAAAACCAGCACTGTAAATTGCAAGTTAGTAATTAAGTTGACCAATTCAATTAAAAACAGATCCTAAAATGAACCAGTGAAATTTTCTACAAAGTTCAAACTTTGTATGTCAAACAAATCTTTGTGTCCACATTCAGAAACTGCATTCGTGAATGGAAAAGAGAGTGCCTCGGATCAACTGGTACCTTATGTTAAGATTTCTCCGGTACCTTATGTCAAATCAAAAAAAATAGAGGCGAAAGATACTAGAGCAATGTTGTATCAAACTATCTGTCTCCTTGTAGTTGGATCCCCAAGTTTTTGAAATGTTCCAAACTCCACTTGAGCATCCAAATTTGGATCAATACCAGCAAAAACATCTCTAAACAAGGTTCTAGCACCATGCCAAATGTGTCCAAAAAAGAAGAGCAAAGCAAACGTAGCATGCCCAAAAATGAACCAACCCCTTAAACTGCTACGAAAAACACCATCGGATTTCAAAGTAGCCCGATCTAATTCAGATTTTTTCTTTCGACCATCTTTCGATTGTTAATACGAGATATAAAGACCGCTACTGCAAGCAATACTACACCTTTAATCGTGAAATATCAATTGCTTGTTGAACCCTGTGAATCACGTGAAAGTAAGATACTCCAAATTCGGAGGTCAAAGAGTTTCATAAAACGTTCTTGGTAGGGAAAAATGTAAGGGAAAGATCCCACTGAATCAAATTTGATCCATGAATCTAAGAAATGATGAGAATTCTTAATCTCTCTCAATATCTCTCTCAATTCGAAGATCCAGGATTTGAATTGATGTTGTTTCATTGATTCCTCCTAAAGATTTCATTGATGTCGTTCAAACTTTGCATGTCAAACAAATCTTTGTGTCCACATTCAGAAACTGCAATAGTTGTCATCAACCTCAGCATAGGAAACCTGTGAATGATCAGACTGTCCTGAGTGCTTGCAGCAAAGATTTGAAACTTAATTTCATAAAATAATACAAAAGCTATTTTAGAAATAATAGGCACAAAACTGTAAGTACAGGTACAGTCTGAACTAGGAGAACAATCAGAACATGTTGCCGCTCAAAATTTGAAACTGTATAATTCAGAACTTCTAATAAACACTGCATACAGTTCTGAGTTCAGTGTAAAAGGTGTGAATATTTGTCACACATGCGCGTGCGTGCACTCAGAGAGAGAGAGAGAAGACCTCTGAAAATTCATTTGGTAAGGGGAACTCTCATAGGTCAGACGTTAATTATTCAATCAAATAAAACATTAGCAAGTCATCTCTATGACATATATAAGAAAGCTATCGAGTCTACCAAATAAACCCCCCTACTGGAACACGCACAGCACCTCGGGAAGGCCATTGGTTAGGTGGGGCTCTCAAGCAGCTTTGATATTTTCATAATTCACGAGGCTACTTATAGGTCACAAATTGGTAGTGCAATTAAATAAAACAAATTACAAACTGTGTCCATGACACCACGGACAAAAATCGCTCTAGAGTCTATCAGAAGAATCCGCTATTGGAATGTATTAGTCAGGTTGCATAATCAGAACAAAAGTTGAACATTCAACCCCATAAGCCTTTTTACCTTTAGATGCCTATCCAACAACCAAAAATCTAATAAGATAAAAGGAAACAGAAATTTTAAGAAGGAAATAACTAGTTCGTTTTTCTGAGAGGTAAACATAATCTAATAAGTAAGAGTTTTTTATACAGAGATAATATGAACAATATATGGCGAAATATAAACTGATATTCTTGAAAGAGTTCAGAAATTCTCTGCATAGAATAAGCAAGAAGCGCAGCTGATTATGGCAAGTTGGGACCAAATTACCAACTCAACAATTTACACCGCTGATATGACATAAAACCCATTAGATATTGGGAGCCTGTGTAAACAATACAAACTTTTTATGCAGATGTTCATAGCCAGACGTAGATTTTTTTTTTCCCTTCAGTGTTGATGAACAGTCTTTTGCAACTGATATAATAGCTTCCTGCTAGGCATCAAAGCTGTTAATTCAGGACCAATAATTTTTAGACTCGACGAAGGCATTATTTTCTCTTGGTAACATATGCAAAAATATGTATAAGCAAATAAAGCGTTCAACCGATACTGATATTGGCAAACAAAAATCTATTGCTATGAACATCAAGACATAATATTACAGGATTTGAAGTGATGGCTAAAAAATATAGACATTCATTAATGTCTTCCTTGGGCAGCACAACTAGATACCCAACTTGGACTAGAATATTGAAATGTATGGAAGTGGCCCTTGCCAAGTTTTTCTGATGTCCAAGTGTGACCCATACCAGATGTCAACATTACACAAGAGAATATCAATTTTGAAACTAAACCTTATACACTAATTAGAAATTATTCTCCTGATGGTGGTCTCATCATGTAAATTATGTACCTAAAAGCCCATGCCAAGATAAACGAGTTATCCATCATAATCTTTATAAACACATAAGAACAAAATATCCAATTGCATGAAGTGCATTTCTAGATATAGAACTGGATATTAACACTAAAATACTGCAAGATCATACCTAGTCTGAGAATGGGAATTGAAGTATAGCATTACAAGATTTACCATAGATTTCAGAATGATCGTAAATGCACTCCTTTTGTTGGACGCACAACCTTTGCAGCTAGTGCATCTATCAAAAAATGGTCCCATTAAAGCTCCAGCATCTATCAAAAAAGGAGGGCAGGCAAGGTTGCTTGGACATCCAAAAGCACAATACAAGCACTGGCAATCCAACAATAATAATGATGATTTCACCCATTCCATTAATGTTTTCAAAACCAGACTGTTCATCGAACTGGAAAAGAGACCTGATCAAGATCACTGGTTCAACCATTAGAATAACCCAGGTCAATCCATGACATCATGATGATGTAATAAAAATATCAATTATTAATTATTATATATAGAAATAGATTAAGATCATAAATATGCACAAAAAATTGTAAAAATATAAAACATGCAATGATATATACATATGCTTTGTTGAAACATTTGTTAAGTTGTTTCCAAAACATTTTAAAAAAATTGACAGTTTATGGAACCTGAAAAATAAGTTCTATGAAAAGGCAAGCCTTCCAGTTTACATAAAATTTGTGTTACACAACATTAGAATCTGTCAGTTTATGTTTTAGAAAATCTCTAAAAGTATTAAAATTCCTCTTCTTCTACATCTCCCATAGAGTAAAACTAGACTTTTTTAGTCAACAATAATGTTCAGTGAAATGCAATGAAACCACAGTCCCATGGCTTTCCCTCCCCATCATTACTTAGTTAAAATTAATCTCAGTGGCAATAAATCAAACAAAAGATGAGCAGGAAGGGGAGGGAAGACAAACTTTGAAGGCTTTTGGAGTTTGACGAGGGAAGGCAATGAGCAAGGAGAGGAGGCCACTCATGAGAGACACCACTGCCATCGTTGGCAGGGAGTCCAGAGAGAGCAAGGGGTTGAGAGTGTGAGGATGACTCTCATTCTGATTTTAGAAACTCTGAGGGGGGAGGGACACCGGACTGCATCGATGCAGTTACCAGGCTGCTACTAGCCTGATTGTGAGGGACTGAGGGCTGAGAACAAAGTGGTGGGTGGTGGGTGGGGAAGGAGGGGCGAGAGAAGGGGGAAAGAGAGAGAGCAAAGGAGGGAAGGGCCTGCTGTTGCTGCTTGCCAGCTTGCCACCAAGGTTTGGCTAACATGGTGAAGTGTGAGGAGGAGAGAGGGAGAGAGCAGAGGTGGGGAGGGCCTGCTTGTTGGTGCCATCGGCCTACCACAAGTCTGTCAAGGGCGAGAAAAGCAGAGAGAGAGAGAAAGAGAGCAGGGTAGGGTGTGCTCGCTGCTATCCTTTGCCTGCCACCAAGCTTCAGTGGCAAGGTGAAAGAGAGAGAGAATGCAGGGGAGCGGTTCTTGCTGCCTACCGCCGATCGCCCTCAACGATGCGGCAAGGGAGAGAGGTACGGGAAGAGAGAGAGGGAGAAAAGAGGAAAAGAGCGGGTTCAAGCCTTCAAGAGTTCACCATGGGTGCTTACCGGAGTAGGGTTCTTTTTGCTTACCGCCGTCCTCTACAATTCATACTGGTGCTGGAGAGAGCCTCATTCGAAGAGGGAAGAGTTGAAGAGGAGTCAAAAATAAAGTCAATAATCGAACCCTAATTCCCCAATCCAACACAATTTTATTCAATTTGAAAACCGACAGGTACATTCAACCAAGGTCTAATTTGAATGAGCTGCCAGTTCAACCAAGGTCTAAAACAAACAGAATACGTTGGTTTTTGTGGCAATTCGGGTTTTGGGGGGTATTAGGACCAGACACTAGAACAATTGACGATTCCATCGGTTCAGTTGGTCGAGTGGAGCTAGGCCTATTTTCAAAACATTGATTTGCATTATGTAGCTCAAAGGCCTAGTCTAAAGCTGCAAGTAGGTAAGTAGAGTGTGTTTTTTCAAACATATAAAAGAACATATAAGAAAGTCCATAGTTTGGCAGTTCACTTGGTTGAAGTTTGGGTTCGTGATCCACAATTCCCACCTTTTTAATGAATTAAGCTGACCTGGGTAGTATGAGAAAATTAACTTTTATATTTATGTTAGTTAAAATCAAACTTTAAGTTATAAAAAGTTTGTTACTAACATGGTTCGGATCAAAACTTCTAGAAAATACAAAACATAGGAACAATTTCAGGGAGAATTAGAAGAAGAAAACATGAAGATTTAGCATGTTTAAAAAATTGATATAGCAAATCTTCATATAAGACTCCTAAACCTATAATTCATCATCTTTTCCCATTAAATCAAACTACATAGTGAACTGTGTCAGTTTCTACCAACATGCAATTCCTTTGTGATCAAGGAAAGTAAGTACTATCAGACATTGCCAAGTTAGGTTGGTTGAATGGGAATTGCCTTAGATTATCATAAGGTAATAAAGTTATGGGAAATTTTAAATGTGCTCATAATACTAGAGAAGTCAAGAATCAATAAGCATTTGGCGCTCCAAAATCTACATGTTCAAAGCGGCTGGTAAACTGATGTCATGACATACCTCTACTCCACTTGTTTTACAGTCCGAGAAAGAGAGGCAAAAAATTTAGCCAAACAATCAACAAACTACAATATAAATGCCTAGGAAGGAGTAGAAAAGAGAAAAGAATTTTATGATCAACAAAATTATATTCAGCTCATAAAGCCAACCACACGTACTGGGTGGATAATGCTTGATGGTCTAGTAGACAAGGTTATATCATAAAACACATTTATTGTACATAGTCACCAGTGCTGTTGAAAATGAAAGAGGGAAGGTATACCGGCTATACCTTAACTTACAAAGGAAAAACCAAGAAAACAGTCCTTTTTGGTCTACATTGTAAGCACATTATAACAACAGTATTGTGCAAAGTTAATCAGTCCATGCCAACGTTCGCTGAACCGGTATCAGAGAGTATATCGATGGGCGTCTGGTTTGGCACGATACAGATCTGTATGGTGCCATTTTGGGACGTGCCAACATAGGGAGAGCCAGAGGGACAGAAAGGGAGAGAAAGGGGGGAGAGAGAGAGGCCAAGAGAGAGGGCTCAAAAGCCCTCATCGGAAGTTCAAAATAGAGGAACCCCTATTTCATTTTGAAACAAGGGATCTCTATGTATTTTTGTTCAAACTAAAATCGGCAAACTCTCTCCACCCCCCCTCCCTTTCCCTCTCCCTCCCTCCTTCCCTCCCCTTCTCTCTCTTTCCCTCTCTCAATCTCCTTCTCCCTCTCCCTCCATAGGCAGGTAAGGCTCCTATTTCGAATCAAACTAATGAACTGTGCTGGTAACCGACCGTTCTAGTTCGGTACATTCTAAACCGGCCAGTTCGGCATGATTTAACAGAACTTAGTCCATTCAATTTATTTAATTTCCAAAAAAACTCTTCTTTAGAAGTAAAAGAAACATGAGGAAAAAATTTGCAATTATGCATTCATTGTTTTTGAAAGAAAGACAAAACAAAATCTTACTTTGACTATCTCATCAAGCCAGCAGCACTATCCTGGCAAGTAATCTTTTCATTATATCTCATATACATGCCACTGGTGTAATGCCTACAACTAAATTGTACTAAAAGAAATTAGAGTTTTTAGACTTGATAATGATTGATATGCTGAACCTGCTAATATAAACCGTAAAAGACAAGCTTGGCTGAGAAAGAAAAGCACAAACTTATCATTTTAAATTTCATGAGCTTGTGATATACCTTCTGTAGGCTAGCAGAAAATACCATTACGTTGAATCACATGCACTTTTAATGGATAGGCTAGTAGAACTGAATTAAATGTACTGTTAAAATTCCAAATAAGGTGCTAAAATGCCATAAAGCCACAAAGTTATACTCAAGCAAGCATCGACAAAAAATGATAATGATAAACATAAGTTTTTCCTTCCTTTTTGGGGAGTTCTGTCCAAATAGTAATGCTAATTTTGCATTCGAGTACTGGGCCTCTGTTATGGAGGGTTATGGTATATAATTGAAGAGGATGTTGATCAGACACATGAATGTGGAGATTATGAGTTGAGAATCTGCCAACCAACAAACAGTGCTTAAGACATGATTTAAGGAAACTTCTGATCCTATTGACAATCCATGTGAGCCTCGTAAGAACCTTGCTCCATCTCTCCAATTAATAACATCCCAAGAGCCCCTGCCTGTTTCATAATAAAAGAGCATACCTGCTGTCTGCAAGCTCCCATTAAGGGCATTCATTTCTGATTAGTTAATTCTCTCTGAAGCCTGATGAGGCTAAAGACTTCAAGTAGATTAAACCATCCTGATTCCTCACAGCCCTGCCTATGTCAGAAATTTTACTGGCTACAGAACTTCAGTCAAATTTGAGGTCAATACTTCTAGACTGGTGTTGGGATGGGGTTGTCCTGCAAGGCTTTCAGTTAAAAAACTTGCATAGAAGATCCAGAACGTCAAACTACTCACTTCCCTAAAAACAGGTTTTAGATATTTGCCTCTTACAAAAATACTACAAATTTATATTCATCTAAACAAAATAATATGGAGCATACCCTATTTCTCCTTCAAAATTCCATACATCATTACAGACAGAGTTACTATCACAAGTCACCCTACATCTCAAGCGAGCCCAAACAACCGTAATAATTAATCTTTAATTTAGAGGCAGTCACCAATGCTATATCCATCTTCCAAAATCAAAACATGTGGCAACTTACCTGGAAGAAGTTGACTAGCTTTCTTCTCCCTCAGAATTAGCGAGGGTGCTGACCACCAGCGTGCAAATTCTGATCCTCTCCACTTGGGAGAGGGATGCCAATTGACTGAGATAAGGTTGGTTGGCTAACAAGTTGACTAGTTTATCATCACGCATTTGACTAGCTTATAATCATCCTTCAAACCAAGGTCCACTGTACCGACCATACCGACGTACCGGTGGGCGCCGGTATTGATTCGGTACCGGTTCGGATCAGTACTACTGGTTCGGCTTAGTTTATGCATTCAAAAGTTCCAAAAAAAAATTGAAACCGGTACGGGCCGGTACCGACCAGTACAAGCCAGTACCGATTTTTAATACCGAACCGGACTAGTCAAAGCCTGTACTAGTTTAGTACAGACCGGTTCAACATTCCTTGCTTCAAACGCATGATGCTACCATAGCAAGTAAGAGAACCTAGTGGATTAAAGCTTCAACATTAAGTAGCACCAAGTGTCATAATGCTCAACTCTAAAGATTGCGGCGTCAATGAAACAAGTCATACTATGATTTATGGAATCTAGAGAGTGCCTGCTATTGCTTAAAAGAGTGCTTTTGTGATTTTTAAAGCAAAAAAGTACTTACCAAAATAGTGTCTTCGACTACATTATCTGAAAAATGCTGCTACAAGAATAAAAAGTCAAAAAAGCACTTCAAGGAGGAGCTAAAAAACCTAGCTTCTTGCTTCTCCTTCCCTTTTTATAAAGCAGAAGCAGAACCAAACATGCCTTACGTCTATTCACATTTACATCAAAAAAAAAATCTACCAACTTAGTGCCATAACAAGATGACAAACAAGCTAAAGTTTTGTCTCATCATAGTTACAAAAATGAAGAAAATGAAAAACCTTCGCACAGATTTATCTCCATGTTGAATATTAATGTTCTTTTTTCCCCTTAACAAAACTTTTACCGAGCAATGATTCAAAATAGCTGGTGCTACCAATAAAGTAATAAACAGATCTTATTGGAATGCTAGTTTACATGTTTTACAAGTTTTCTAAATTTTTGAAACCCCTTCTGCAAAAACTATATGAAGATAATGTTTCTGTGTTCTTCTCTGCATTAGTTATAGACTTATCATGATAGGTAACAGCATTAACTTTATGCAAAGTCCTGCACATTCTAAAATATAAATAAAGAAGAAAAGTACGTGAATGCTCTGGAACAATGATGCTAAAGGAATTATATTACCAATAAGAGAACCATAATCAGTATGCTAGTCACACCATGATGACATGGAGCAAGCATCTTCTTTGTATTCACTGCACAAACATATGAAGTTTTCCAGAGATACGAAAAGAGTACTTACCACTAATATTGCTCTATAACCATTCTATATGTCGACAGGCAAAGCAATTGAAACTACCATCAAAGATAAATCAATCCTATAGATACATGCCCTTATTTTTGTTATGATCATATAGGCACTATAACATAATGGTAGAAAAAGTAGTAGTCTGGAAAAAAACTTTAAAATTGGTTATGCTGTGTGGGGCATACTGATAATTGTAGCAACTTTGAGCTGCTAATTTATACAAATATACTATATCTATGAAAAGAAAATCACCTCTGTTGCTTTGGAAGGTAATATACCAAACTACCTTTGCAACATCTTGAATGTTGAAGTGTGTGCTCAAGGTTTTCATTTGCCATGCGTTGCTGTACCTTTTGATACTAGCCATTGTAGATAGAAAGGTCAGATAACACCTAGACTATAATTTATTTTCCTCACGATCACCCACCAAAACTGGGCATGTAAAATCATTAGAATTAATAGTAAGCAAATAGCACACATGCAGATAGATAAGGAAAAAGTGAGAAATCTGTTTACATGGAATATGATGTGCAAGAACAGATTACTGACTTGGGGTTTTATGGAAATTTTATGGAAAAAGATTAATACATGAGTCCCATGATCAAAAGAGATAAACTTTGAATTTAATTTATCATCACAATATTTAAGAATGAACTTGTGCATGTGCCCTCACATATAAAGAAGAAAAGGAATAAGCCACATACAAACGTGTGGACCTGCACATAAGGATTAAAATGTCCTTACCAGCCCTGTGCTAGTTTCATCCCAAAATGAGACAAATACAATACTAGGATGCTGATGTCCCCTTTGAATGTTCTTTTTGATTTTCCTGTCTCCTTGTTTTTTTTCCATTTTTAATTTTTTTTGTCTTAAATAAAATTTTAGTGAACATTGATATGTTTTTGAGTCTGATGGGGTGTATTGTGTCAATATTGGTACCAACAGGCATGGTTTGAATAAAATTAAACATCACTGATAAATATAGGTGAAACATCATGTATTACTTCTCAGTCATATTATGTATAATAGAATCACGAGCTTAAGACAATACAATGAGGACAGTTTTGCACTCCTTTTGTCCATTCTCCTCTCTCTCTCTCTCTCTATCTATCTATCTATCTATCTATCTATCTCCGATCACACAACCCTGTGATTAAACCCATGAGAAAAGAGAGGATGTGCCCCCCCACTACTCTCTCTCTCTCTCTCTCTCTCTCTCAAAAAGAAAGCAACCAAGCCAGGTCAAGGTTGGTACTAGCAGCTCCTGCCCAGTTTTGATAGATGTGGGCAAGACATCCTAGCCCACAAATGGACTGGTATCCTGCACCCATCTTGAGTACTAGTTCCTTGTTGGAACAGTACGGTACCGGTGATATCCAAACCATTCTACCATTACATAAAATCTTGCCTGCAAACATGAATGCCCTGACTACACTCATGCATGCATTGCACTATATGGCTCAAGAATAATTCTAGAGATTGCAAGGTGCCATTCTCTGTTTTATCCATGTAACTGCAGTACCGCTTAGGTTTACCTAATCACTAGCAGAGAGAGAGAGTGGGGGGGACAAAAAATAAGATGAAAAGAAAAGGGAGAAAACAAAATAAGTCAAAAGTAGGAGGAAGCAATACCCACAAGATATAAGGTGAATAAAGGGAACAGCAACATAAACAAAGAAGGAAAGAGAAATTTCACTTTGTAGAGCTGAATAACTTCTCAAGTGTTTTATAACTTCCAAAAGTTCCTCTTGAGTCTTCCTTGCATTGCTAACAACCTAAGGCTTTTATAACCCATCACATGCTTAATCATTGGCATGATTCCATCCAATTGTATTAATACCTCATTCTTCCTTAGAACTCAAAACAACAAGAAAGCTTTCGTGCAAACAAATACCAACTTCTATATTCCTCATCATCTGCATAAAGTGAATTTCTAGTGGGACTGTGTGACAGCCTATTGCCCTCGTGTTTGGGGGCGGCCCAATACATTTGGAGGCCTAAGGCGGATTCAGTGAATGAGGCCTTTTTTTATATATAATAAATATAAAATATTTTAAAAAAAGATATGAAAATAGATAGCTATCAAGCACACTATTTCAAGGAAGATACATGAATGCAACAAAAACCGATAAAAAGTCTTTTCAGTTTAATATAATTTTTGAATGGAGGTATGGAAAAGTAATTACGCTAAGGAAAAGCCCATAAAACTGATTAAATAACTGAGATAATGCTTGGCAGTAATGTTTACCATGTCAAGCAAGAGCAGAATAGGAAAAGGTTATCCTATGGCACTTCATGGTCAAGGTAAAGGAAATAATTTGTCCAGAAAGGGACCTCTCTATAAGAGAAAGTAGGGGCATTATGGGAAATTCACTCCATCTAATTAATAAAAGTCCCATCCCACCATCTCCCGTTCAAGCGAGTACCCATGCAGCAACTGCAACCTCACAGCACAGCAGCCATTCAATCTCCAGCCTCCCTCCTTTTCTCTCTCTACCAACCAAGAGGGGAGAAGAAACCGAGAGGAGAAAATTAAAAGAATCTCCACCCTCCAAGAAGTCCATCTCCAATCCCCCTATCTTTCTTCTTGATGGCCCAGCTGGATCAGGAGTAATGTGAGGGAAGGAAAACCAAGACCAAAACCAAAAAAGAGAAGGGATGAAAGATATGAGTGGCTTCAGACGTGTATCAAGCCAACCAAATCCCTCCTCTCTCTTTCTCTCCACCCAAAACAAAACTACTGTCCCCAACTTCCCAAATTGCCCCTATGCAGGCCAGAAAACTCTCTCCACGTCCCTTCCATCAAGGGGGAAGACTCGTAGCCAGCTCCTGTTCCTGTTTTATATGGGGCCTTTGCTTCCTTTTGGTCATTGGCCCGGGGCCTTTGCTTCCTTGGTCATTGGCCCGAGGCCTTAGGCGACCGCCTCGGTCGCCTAACGCTCAGGCCGGCCCTGCTCGTGTTATACCTTAACTAAACACAATGGTGTAGCCAAACTTTGGTAACCCAAGACCTACTCATACATAATAGTTTGTATCCTCACCATTCCTTCCCTGTACTACGATGTCATTTGCCTTTTACCATCACTTCACTTGTTAAGTCTAATCACAGTTCAAGCACAAATTCAATCTAAATGCCAAACTCAGTCTTGAAGAGCATAATAGTGGTTATGGTCTTATGAAACAATGTCATTAGTATAATTAAGAGCACAACTGGGAATTTTTGGTTTAAGGCAAAGGCAGTCAAAATAGATCTTTGCTTGATCTTTCTTGTCAAGATAATTTCTTAACCATGCTCTCTCTCTCTCTCTCTCTCTAATTTTTCGAGATTGCTGTGAACTTTGAAACTTCTGCAAGCAACTGTTAGGTTGGTCAGACACTTAAAGAATGTTCGATGTTTCCAGGAGAAATTTGGGGAACAAGGAACAAAGAAAGCCAAAAGTTATCCTTTTCACCTGACAATTATCAGCTAACAGGACTTCTGAGTATGTTTCTGAGTACTCTTTAAAGCAAGTGTGGCAATAAAAACCTTAGATTTAGAGCATGAGGGCTTCATAAAGTCAGCATCTAGAGATCAGATTTCTATGATTTTATACTTGTGGGAAAGGTCATTCTTAAGGCCAAGTTCGTTTGGTTTAGGATTGCAACTACGTGTATAATAAAAGCAGAAAGTCCAGCCCCAAATTAGGTCAACCAGAGCCCAGCTAATCCTCTTGTATCTCTTTACACACACACCACATACCCTCTAGATTAACTCTCTTTTTAAAGTTTTGGTTTGTTGGGTATCCACCTAAACTGCCATAAGAAGAATTGTGGATACAAATTTTCATGACATCTGTTATGACATTTGATACTACTGTGGGCATTTTCTTCTTCTTTACACCTTTACAATTCCTATTATGTCAAGCCTTGACTGTATTAACTACATCATACCAGGGTTAGAGTATAAGAAGGGTTTCCTATAACAGTACCTTACCCATATGGTACGGATTTCATATGGTACTATACTAGCACATTCTACTACTCTTGGTGTTGGGACAGCAAAAATGAGGTGATGTACTGTGTCTTGGTAAGGCACAGTGTGGTACCAAGGGGTTTACTGATATCAGCACCTTGCCGATACAGCTAATATCCAACAGCATGCACCAGTACTTAAATCCTTGCTACATATTTTTAATGAGTGTTAAAGAGGCAGACTTTTAATGATCAAACATGTCTAAGTTTTTGGTGAACATGTCAGCAATACTAATGATTCCCAAGAAGTGAAAATCAGAAACAACATAATAATAAAGCACGTGCTCTCACTAATGACAGAGTTGTGAATTGCAAACATGAAAAATACCATAGTGACTACAATGATATGCCAATAAAAGCGCGACATCCAGTATCAAATTTTCTGAGAGACTTGAATGCTACAAATTGTCAGCAGTCCAACTGTCAAAATGATACCACAACAATCTATTTATGCAGAGATTGCAAACAAATAGTAGGAGAAATAATTTGACAATTTAAACAACTAGATTACTTCATCAATAATTTGGTAAATTCTCAGAACACACCATCATGATATTGTAGCAACAATAAAAAGATAACATCAATCTGTAATGATTTTGCGAGGCACACAAATAACTCGAGATGCCCCAAAAAGTTATGTTCACTGAAATATTCCTATACCAGGAATCTGGTTAAACCAACTGGCACTTGCTTAAATGTCAAAAAGAAGTTAATTTTAGCATAGCAAACTGACTGCCATGCAAAGTATAACTAAGAACAAATTCAGTTCATCTGTCCTTTCTCTGATCTTTTAATATTATCAAATATGACAACGGGCTCTTTAAGGGAAAAAAATTGAAGTGAATCGCTTATTCAAGGGTCCTATTGGAACGTATATAAAAAAGCATGTCAATTTTGAAGCTTCTAATCCAGGCATTTGAATGTTTAATGTTGCAGTATTCCACTTCATGCAAGTACCAGACACCATTCCTACAAGATAGTATACAAAAGCGTGGCACTAAGATCAATGGGAATATGGTTAGCAATATAGGATCAAGATGGATTCAGTCATAGGTTGCCTGTATATCGAGGAACAAAAACACATGCAATGCACAAAGTTAAGACCAGATCATCAAAGGTTCGGAAAATTTTGGGTAGTGTCTTGAAGAGCTTTGTCAATGAGAAACAGAAAAGAATTTTGGTTCTTGTAGAGTTAGACTTGTTTTCTTATCCTCTTGTGCTATGTTAAGGAGAAAAATTAACAGGCTGAATGATGAACACCACAACCTCCAAAACACAAAAAATTAAACCTCGCACCACTATGTATCTCACAGCTTTACTTCAGTCAACTTCACAATACAAATCACAGAAATGCCGCTTTTCTACACAGTTGATATCTTTGGTTGAAATTACAGGGAAGAAACATATATAGAAGGCGCTCAAAGTTTTCTGGTGCCAAAGCATCGGTTCTTCTGAACTCTAAAGCACTCTAGATATTCACTGATGCAGAACTTTCGCAGAAAAATATAAGTTCACATAGATATTAAAAAAAACAAAAAGCTTTAGGAAATCAATATATGATGGATATGAAATTGTCCTTAAGAAGAAAACTGGAATCTGTTACTGCAAAAGTTCATAACCTTATTGGTTTTTGTTAGAAAAATTAAAAACAAATTTCCACATCTAATTCTTCATCTAATTGCAAGGCAGTTGTCAAATTCATCTTTCTCTAATAATCAATGAGTTGTTCTATACAAAAACATCAATTTAAGTTATAAACATGCCCAACAAGGATGAAAACAGCATGCTCAGGAGGAAGTACATTTCAAATGATAGATATCTTTCTGACTAGTTTTGCGACCAACATCTAAATTATCATTCACATAATATGGTCATTTAGATGTTGATTGACCATATGATGGGTCCTTACATAACACAATCATTTAGAGATTCTGATATCGGGAACCACATAAATACAGGAATTAATATTTATTAACCATTGATGACAGGATTATATTAAATATCATTTAGAATATTTGGGAAAATACATTGTCCATTCATGACAATTAGAAAAACAATAAAAATATCTTAGGCACCTATTCAAGGTGTTCAACTCAAATAATTAAGTTATGAGGTAAAGTGACTTTTCAAGTTTCCGTCTTTTCTATCTCTTTGTAGACTCAGGCTTTAGAAGTAAGACAACAATCTACCAAGTGGAGTCGTAATTTAGTCAAAATGTAAATTATGAACAAGACGAAAATCACTTCCTGTTTTGTGAAGCATGAGTTAACAAATCATGTAACATTCCATGGTAAAAACAAAGTATTCTTAAGTGTCATCTGCTTCTACAGCAGCATGTAAATTCAGTTAGTGGAGATGAAGCCTTGGCTTTAGGTTTGGATGCCATTGCTGAATGGTGATTTTCCACCCTGAGGTTATACTTGCTAAAACATATCTTTGGAAGTCATAATTATTTTGCATGTTACTAGCTTATTTTATTTTCATTAATATGTGTCATGTAGTAGGAGTTAGTTTTGCATGTAGAGCAATATTTGTTATTTTTGTGGTTTGCACGTATGTGAGTCGTGCTCCATTCTCCACCACTTTACAACTAAATTTGGATTTTGAGTTATTCATCAAGTACCACTCCAACTATGTATCTCATTCCTAGATAAGTATTAACCACCACCAACCTGCCTTACTAATGACTCCACTTCACGAACCTTCCACCATTCTCCATGACAAGGCATCTTCTACCTGTTGGGAACCCGCCCATGCCGCTGATATTTCAAAAATTTTCAGATGGCAGCGGAATCGGCATGCACGGGTTCGACGTTCATCGCATGAACGCTTGTTTCGAGACCTTTCGTAATTAGGTAAGAATTAAAACTTTTAGAACTAATAGGAAGATCAAATCTTCACCTTGCGCGGGTAGATGATCACCGCGAATCTGAATTCGTGGTTTTGGAAGAGGGTTCGTTTGAAGCCGTTCAAACGTCCGGCCTCTACGGGTATCCACACGAAGTAGAGAACCGATCAAAGCTTTCTTGTCTTCCCGGGGTGCTAGCTCCCTTGCAAAGACTCCTTTGATGGCTGATCTCTTCTCTTTCTTTCAACTCTTGAAAGTGCTTGAGAGGAGGAAGAAGAAGAAGGAACTCAAGGAAGAAGAACACAGCTTCTGCAGCCTTCTTTCTTTTCCCTGCGTTGGAAGAAGGATTGGAGGAAGAGGAAGACGCCAACGCTTGGACCTTGCTCTTCCTTTGCTTGCGGCTGAACCAAGAGAGGAGAGGGGAGGGTGGCGGCAGCAAGAGGAGGATGGCTCCAATACCTAGGGCGCCGGCCTCATGGTGCTTCTTATAGCCATCAAGGGCTCCTCCAAAGTAGGAGCCCTAGATGGTTTTCCAAAGAAAGAAAGGGGGGGTGCGCCGGCCCCTCTCTCTCCTTCAATCCGCACCATCCAAGATGAGAGGGGCTGATGCCCCTCTTACTTGGTTAACCTAATCCTCTTCCAAAGAGGATTAGGTGCCTCTCTCATGGTTTAATCCTAATCTAATTAGGATTGGCCAAATTGGGTTCAATCTATACTAGTCCTAATCCAATTAGGACTTGAATGAACCATGACTCAATTGAACTCTTCAATCCTAATCCAATTAGGAGTCATGTTGATTCATTAGATTAATAATTAATTTGGACTTAAGGAATCCTAATCCAATTAGGATTTGTTTAATTTTAGTCCTGATCCAATTAGGACTCTACTTGAATCCGAAGTCCTAATCCAATTAGGATTTCTAGGAATCCTACTCCAAGTAGGAATCCAATTTTTAATTCAAAACTCCTAATCTCATTAGGATTGAGGAGTCCTATTCCAAGTAGGAATCCCAGTCCTAATCCAATTAGAACTCTAGTTATCCTACCCGAAGTAGGATTCTTGTTTCAAGTCCAATTAATTAATTCCTTTTTCCTTCTTCAACTTCTTATCAATCAAATTGATTTCTTGTGATTCCTAATCACGATTTCAACCATCGGATCGGTCAATACTTCTAGTGTGTGTGACCCCATAGGTTCTATTCTGACTGGTAGTGAGATATATTGTGATCTCTATCACTATATCATTGAAAACTCCTTTCAATGGGTTGGAACGATTCCAACTCAACTCATTAGGGTTTATCGATCATCAAGATAATCCCTATGAGTCCCACCATCCACCAGTGACACCTAGCAGCATGTAGTGGCTACCCAGCAGAATGGAATGATGAACCTCTAGGTGCAGTTAACATGTGATACAGTCCTACTATCGTGGATCTCTACAGGACGGAGGTCATGGACAACTCGTCAAACCCCATCGTCTGTCATATGTCAAGATTTATTCGACTCGAGTTCGATAGTGAAAAACTCTTTCTCCACTGTGCATACTGCCCCGGCCGAGGTCTTACGAACTCAGTCTTATAAATCACATAGGATCTCTCCTTATCTATCAAGGTCGATAGATTCCATATAGGTGCATACCCTACTCCTACAGTGAACTTACTGCAGCCAATCTACACTGCATGGACCCATATGGCTAGAGACCATGTATGTGTGCAGTCAAACTACAATAACCTCACTGTGAGTAGCCGAAGCGCCGCAGGTCAAAGGACCAGTCACACTACTGCAACATCAAGCAAGTCACTGACGAGTGGATAGACATCCAAGTGACTTCTTGTATTGGTCACGCTCAGTACCCTTGTTCTCTAACAAGCACCTGCACTATCACTTCAGTGTCCCTACACTGTGGACTCAAGTCTCGTCCATCCAGAAGGAGAGTGATCTGTGCACTGATCGGATCGATCACCGTCCTCGTGATGATCCTTTGATCAGGAGCATTTAGAAATTAATCACCAATGATACATGGCTCAAATTCTCAACTCTTGAGAATATGTATCATCATCTTATTAATTTCTTGGACGATTCATAGACACATAAACAATATGAATGAAAAAGATGCCTTTTATTTATTCAATAATAAATAGTCAAGTACAAAATTATGTCCCTAGAATCAACAATGTGTCAGCCAAATTGGCTTCTAGGGCATACATCTAACAATCTCCCACTTGCACTAAAGCCAATTGGTCATATATCTTAGGCCCATCTTCTCAAGGTGGGCTTCAGTCTTTTGCTGACTCAGCTGCTTAGTGAACGGGTCTGCCACGTTATCCGCGGAGTCTACTCTCTGCACCTCTACATATTTCTTCTCCACATAGTCGCGTATGAGGTGAAAGCGCCGCTCTATATGCTTAGACTTCTGATGAGACCTTGGCTCCTTAGCAAGGGCTATGGCGCCATTATCATCGCAGTAGAGTGTTATGGCATCTGATGTCATCACATCCAACTCTGCAATGACTTTCTTGAACCAGAAGCCTTCCTTAGCAGCTTCAGAGGCGGCGATGTATTCGGCTTCCATAGTAGAATCAGCAATGATCGGTTGTTTAGAACTCTTCCAATTTACCGCACCACCATTGCACAAGAACACATATCCAGATGTTGACTTCCTGTCATCGACATCAGTCATGAAGTCTGAATCTGTGTACCCTTCTACCTTTAACTCTGATGATCCTCCAAAAACCAAGAATAAATCTTTAGTTCTTCTCAAGTACTTAAGAATATTCTTCACAGCTGTCCAGTGTTCTTCACCTGGATTCGACTGATATCTGCTTGTGACACTCACAGCAAGAGCTATATCAGGTCGTGTACATAACATGGCATACATGAGGCTTCCTATTGCCGATGCATAAGGAATCTTGCTCATGCGTTGAATTTCCTCAGATGTGTTGGGGCACATCTTCTTGGAGAGATGAATTCCATGCCTTAGGGGTAAGAGACCCCTCTTGGAGTTTTCCATGCTGAACCTCTTCAGCACCTCCTCTATGTACATTTTCTGTGACAGGCCAAGCATCCTTTTAGATCTATCTCTATAGACCTTTATTCCCAAAATATAGGATGCTTCCCCAAGGTCTTTCATGGAGAATTCTTTTGACAACCAGACCTTGACCGAGGTTAGCATGGGAATATCATTCCCAATCAGGAGAATGTCATCTACGTACAGTACGAGAAAAACGACAGCACTCCCACTAACCTTTTTATAAACACATGGTTCCTCCTCGTTTTTGATGAAATCAAACGTTTTGATTGCATCATCGAAACGAGTGTTCCAACTCCGAGAGGCTTGCTTTAGTCCATAGATGGATCTTTGCAGCTTGCAGACCTTGTGATCTCCATCACTGGAAGTGAAACCCAAAGGCTGTTCCATATAGATATCTTCATCAAGATATCCATTCAGGAAAGCAGTTTTCACATCCATCTGCCAGATTTCATAATCATGAAATGCTGCAATAGCAAGCAATGTTCGGATGGATTTTAGCATGGCTACAGGTGAAAAGGTCTCCTGATAGTCAATGCCTTCGCGCTGACTATACCCTTTCGCCACAAGCCTTGCCTTATAGGTCTCTACCTTTCCATCCGAACCTATCTTCCTTTTGTAGATCCATTTGCATCCAATAGGTACAATACCTTCTGGTGGATCTACTAAGGTCCAGACTTGGTTGGAATGCATGGAGTCTATCTCTGACTTCATAGCTTCCAGCCATTTCTCGGAATCGATATCAGATATCGCCTCGTTGTATGTTTTGGGATCCTGTATGTGATCCCTATCTCCCACTAGGAACATTTCCTCAGTATCCTCTTCAAGTATACCTAAGTATCTATCGGAAGGATGGGAGACTCTACTAGATCTACGAGGTGGTTGAGGGACATCGTGTACTGGCTCCTTATGAATAGGTTCTTTAGGATCCATGACTCGTTGCTTTTCAGAGACTTTCTCTTCAAGCTCAATTTTCCTCCCACTGCCTCTATCAAGGATAAACTGATTTTTCAAGAAGATGGCATGACGGCTCACAAACACATTGTGATCCTCTGAGACGTAAAAATTGTATCCTAATGACTCTTTAGGATATCCTATAAAACGAGCACTTATGGTCCTAGCCTCTAACTTGTCCGCCTGTAGTCGCTTGACGTGGGCCGGACATCCCCAAATCTTGAGATGACCCAGACTTGGTTTCTTACCATGCCATATCTCATACGGTGTGGTAGGAACGGATTTAGAGGGAACTCTATTCAATAAATAAATCGCTATGAGTAAGGCATCTCCCCAAAGGAACATAGGTAAATCAGTGAAGCTCATCATGGACCTGACCATATCCAATAGGGTCCGATTTCTCCTCTCTGACACCCCGTTGAGTTGAGGTGTTCCCGGAGGTGTCCATTGTGAGACTATGCCGTTTTCTTTGAGATAGTCCCGGAATTCCCCACTAAGGTATTCTCCTCCTCGATCTGATCGAAGAGCCTTAAGAGGTTTTCCAGTTTGTTTTTCTACTTCATTCTTGAACTCTTTGAACTTTTCAAAGGATTCAGACTTGTGTCTCATAAGATACACATACCCATACCGTGAATAATCATCGGTAAAGGTAATGAAGTAAGAATAACGTCCCCTGGCTAGCACATCGAATGGGCCACATACATCTGTATGTACTAGGGTAAGTATTTCAGTGGTCCTCTCCCCATGTCCTACAAAGGGTAGTCTGGCCATCTTTCCTTGAAGACAGGACTCGCAAACTGGATATGACTCGGAAGTCAATGAGCCTAAGAGCCCATCTTTATCCATTTTGTTCATTCTATCTTCTCCAATATGGCCAAGTCTGAGGTGCCACAAATATCTTTGGTTTATCTCATCTCTGGATCTTTTGGATCCTTTGGCACTCACATCTTGCTCGGTAACATTCACAGATACATCCATATGTAAATGGTAGAGACTGTCAATCATAAAACCACGTGCGACTATTTTATTTCTCAAATAAATAGAACAGCAGTCTTTGTCAAATGTAAAAACATGACCTTCCTGTGCTAGACATGAAACAGAAATCAAATTTCTGCTAGCAACAGGTACATAATAGCAGTCTCTAAGTATTAAACTAAATCCAGACGGTAGTCGCAGATGGTAGGTGCCCACAGCTACAGCAGCAACTTTTGCCCCGTTGCCAACCCGAAGGGTTACCGCACCTTCCGCCAGCCTTCTACTTTCCTTTAGACCCTGCATGGTAGTGCACAAATGAGCACTAGAACCAGAATCTATAACCCAACTAGAAGTAGAAGAAACCGTTAGATTAGTTTCAATAATGAGCAAGTCTATACCTTCTGAAGGTGTGTCACCTTTCTTGTTCTTTAGGCTCTCGAGGTATGAAGGACAGTTTCTCTTCCAGTGGCCTTCGACATTGCAGTGGAAACATTTTCCTTTGTCGTTAGCCTTTTTCTTTTGAACTTCCTTCTTTGGCTTTTTGTCTTTCTTCTGCTTCTTTGTAGGCTTCCTTTTCTTCCAAGTAGACTTTCTCTTGGAACCAGAAGTCAACTCAGCAGCGAGGACATTGCCCCTTGAACCTTTCAAGGCTCCCTCAGCAGTTACCAACATGTTGATTAGTTCAGTCTTAGTGCATTCAATCTTATTCATGTGGTAGTTTACTATAAACTGACCAAATGAATCAGGAAGTGACTGTAGGATCAAATCCACTTGCAATTCCTTGTGCATGTCCATACCGAGCTTCTCAAGCTCCTCTAGGTCCTTGATCATGGTCAGACCGTGATCATGGACAGACTGCCCTTCGCGCATCTTCGCTTTGAAAAGCCTCTTGGACACTTCAAAACGAGCTGTGCGACTCTGCTCACCATACAACTCTTGTAGGTGTGCCAGTATGTCCCTAGCAGTCTTTATATTTTCATGCTGGCATTGGAGTTCATTAGACATAGATGCCATCATATAGCATTTTACTCTAATGTCATCGTCCAACCACTTTTTATGCATCTCACGCTGAACATCAGTGGGACGTGCTGGTAATGTGGGGATATCTGAATCAAGTATATAGCCTATCTTCTCACAGTCCAAAACTATTTTGAGATTTCTAAGCCAGTCCTTGTAATTGGTTCCGGTCAGTCGGTTGGTCTCAAGAATACGGGTCAAAGGGTTTGAAGCCGACATTGTATCTGCAGAGAGTAAAGATTCTAGTTAGACTTTTGTACTTGATCCTAATCTGTCCTAAGGTCTTTTAGAACAAATGTGACTCCCACTATTTTCTCGAATTCCTCACACTCCCCTGGTAGGAAAACGAAAATCCCACACGACTAGGGTTTCTAGTGGGTACTGCGGTCCCACCAATTTACATGCCACCTCACCTAACAGTTATTGGTGACACATAGATGGATGAGTGTACAACTCTTGTACAATGCTTCTCAAGCATGTTGCAGTGCAACTTGGTCTCTAAGCCATGAAGACCTCACCTAACAGTTATTGGTCTCATTTCTTAGTTAAGTCAGACCCACCGTATAACCGTAGGAATAAAGTCGTCATTGGGTCCTCACCTAACAGTTATTGGTGCCCAACCCCACCTTTACCCTACAACATCTCATGTCTATAGAGAGGTCCAGCCCCCCAATGCAACTTGACCACTGTGTCCAGCCGAGACAAATCAACATCAGAAAGGCCTTAGCAGCTCTACTACAGTGGAAGACCTATTGACTTAATATTGGTTAATCAGGTCTTAGTGTTTGCAACTTGAGCCCTTCATAAGAGGTAATCGAACAATTGGCCAGGTAAGCAGGTGGGAGGCTCCCCTTACTCAGAGAGTAAGGTCCTAATTAAGTAACCACCTTTCATGCTTTCCTAGACACCAATTAGATCAATTAATCTAATATGACTTGCTCATGTCGGTTCACTCTCGACTTGATTGAGGAGGTTTTGATTTAGGTCTCAATTGGGTTTGCTACATCATATGTAGACCTATCTACCCGACTCTCATTCACATCACATGCAAACGGCGCATTGCAGGCAGTTATAATCGCGGCAATAATTAAAGCTAAACTTTAACTAGGTGATGATCATGGATTCTAATTAGGTCGTATTACAAGCACATGCACATCAATCGATCAAGTGGTCTTCAACTCTTGAATTGGATCCAAGCTTCCTTGATTCGATCCTTGATCAACTCTTGATCCCATCGCCATCAACCGCTTAGATCACCTTTCATCTCATGCCTTTGCTTCAACTTGATCGTTGATGTACATCACATCACAGAAATACAACCAGATGTAAAATAAAAATAAAAATAATTTACATCTCCTTTTAGGAGGCACGCAGGCCTCTCAAAACATCAAATAAGATGCATGCAAGCATCTGAAAAATTACATGACATCGCAGATCACATCGCAGGTCATTACATTTGATACCAAAAGGGGTTGAATCCTATGATCATCACCGTATGCTACAATTATAATTTTCAGATCTGAAACTTAACTGATTATATCATGACATAGGTCGCTGATCATGCTAATCATGATTCTAAACTTTGTAATCCCATTAACAATGCAATTAGAATCATCTTTTTATCACATAAAAATCAGCATGTAAAAATCAGCACCCCTGAAAAATCTGCATGCAGAATTTTTCAGCATGCATGATCATTTAATTTTCAGATCTAATATGCCTTTAGATATTTATTTCTTACCTTAATCTACGAAGCCTAGGCTCTGATACCACTGTTGGGAACCCGCCCATGCCGCTGATATTTCAAAAATTTTCAGATGGCAGCGGAATCGGCATGCACGGGTTCGACGTTCATCGCATGAACGCTTGTTTCGAGACCTTTCGTAATTAGGTAAGAATTAAAACTTTTAGAACTAATAGGAAGATCAAATCTTCACCTTGCGCGGGTAGATGATCACCGCGAATCTGAATTCGTGGTTTTGGAAGAGGGTTCGTTTGAAGCCGTTCAAACGTCCGGCCTCTACGGGTATCCACACGAAGTAGAGAACCGATCAAAGCTTTCTTGTCTTCCCGGGGTGCTAGCTCCCTTGCAAAGACTCTTTGATGGCTGATCTCTTCTCTTTCTTTCAACTCTTGAAAGTGCTTGAGAGGAGGAAGAAGAAGAAGGAACTCAAGGAAGAAGAACACAGCTTCTGCAGCCTTCTTTCTTTTCCCTGCGTTGGAAGAAGGATTGGAGGAAGAGGAAGACGCCAACGCTTGGACCTTGCTCTTCCTTTGCTTGCGGCTGAACCAAGAGAGGAGAGGGGAGGGTGGCGGCAGCAAGAGGAGGATGGCTCCAATACCTAGGGCGCCGGCCTCATGGTGCTTCTTATAGCCATCAAGGGCTCCTCCAAAGTAGGAGCCCTAGATGGTTTTCCAAAGAAAGAAAGGGGGGGTGCGCCGGCCCCTCTCTCTCCTTCAATCCGCACCATCCAAGATGAGAGGGGCTGATGCCCCTCTTACTTGGTTAACCTAATCCTCTTCCAAAGAGGATTAGGTGCCTCTCTCATGGTTTAATCCTAATCTAATTAGGATTGGCCAAATTGGGTTCAATCTATACTAGTCCTAATCCAATTAGGACTTGAATGAACCATGACTCAATTGAACTCTTCAATCCTAATCCAATTAGGAGTCATGTTGATTCATTAGATTAATAATTAATTTGGACTTAAGGAATCCTAATCCAATTAGGATTTGTTTAATTTTAGTCCTGATCCAATTAGGACTCTACTTGAATCCGAAGTCCTAATCCAATTAGGATTTCTAGGAATCCTACTCCAAGTAGGAATCCAATTTTTAATTCAAAACTCCTAATCTCATTAGGATTGAGGAATCCTATTCCAAGTAGGAATCCCAGTCCTAATCCAATTAGAACTCTAGTTATCCTACCCGAAGTAGGATTCTTGTTTCAAGTCCAATTAATTAATTCCTTTTTCCTTCTTCAACTTCTTATCAATCAAATTGATTTCTTGTGATTCCTAATCACGATTTCAACCATCGGATCGGTCAATACTTCTAGTGTGTGTGACCCCATAGGTTCTATTCTGACTGGTAGTGAGATATATTGTGATCTCTATCACTATATCATTGAAAACTCCTTTCAATGGGTTGGAACGATTCCAACTCAACTCATTAGGGTTTATCGATCATCAAGATAATCCCTATGAGTCCCACCATCCACCAGTGACACCTAGCAGCATGTAGTGGCTACCCAGCAGAATGGAATGATGAACCTCTAGGTGCAGTTAACATGTGATACAGTCCTACTATCGTGGATCCCTACAGGACGGAGGTCATGGACAACTCGTCAAACCCCATCGTCTGTCATATGTCAAGATTTATTCGACTCGAGTTCGATAGTGAAAAACTCTTTCTCCACTGTGCATACTGCCCCGGCCGAGGTCTTACGAACTCAGTCTTATAAATCACATAGGATCTCTCCTTATCTATCAAGGTCGATAGATTCCATATAGGTGCATACCCTACTCCTACAGTGAACTTACTGCAGCCAATCTACACTGCATGGACCCATATGGCTAGAGACCATGTATGTGTGCAGTCAAACTACAATAACCTCACTGTGAGTAGCCGAAGCGCCGCAGGTCAAAGGACCAGTCACACTACTGCAACATCAAGCAAGTCACTGACGAGTGGATAGACATCCAAGTGACTTCTTGTATTGGTCACGCTCAGTACCCTTGTTCTCTAACAAGCACCTGCACTATCACTTCAGTGTCCCTACACTGTGGACTCAAGTCTCGTCCATCCAGAAGGAGAGTGATCTGTGCACTGATCGGATCGATCACCGTCCTCGTGATGATCCTTTGATCAGGAGCATTTAGAAATTAATCACCAATGATACATGGCTCAAATTCTCAACTCTTGAGAATATGTATCATCATCTTATTAATTTATTGGACGATTCATAGACACATAAACAATATGAATGAAAAAGATGCCTTTTATTTATTCAATAATAAATAGTCAAGTACAAAATTATGTCCCTAGAATCAACAATGTGTCAGCCAAATTGGCTTCTAGGGCATACATCTAACACTACCTAATTCCAGACTATTTATGACACCTCCATAATCAGAATTGAAGACCAATGCATGCAAGTTTGTAGTAGTAGAAGAAGCACCTTGTCATCATGTTTTAAAAAATGGGGGCATCAAGTTTGTTTTCAAAACTTGTATGTTGGTAACTTAATCAATGAAATGTCAAGGATTTCCTCTGTCCCCATCTTTGATTGTCCTTCTACATTTAATAGGAGATCTTATGCTAGTGATAACCTAGTGTTTCATGACTCAAAAATTGAATTCTTGAGTTTGTGGATCTCATCATACTCCACAGAAAAATGAGTCTGTCAAAGCAAAAATTAAGCACTCCGCTGCTTTTGGTTGCCAACTCTAAGAAGTTCCCTCTGTGTACCTCTCTCATCTATCTATCCTATCATCTTCTAAAGTTTCTGAGAAAAAAATCACCAACATCTTCTCTTCTAATTAATTTTTGTAGCTTTCATTCATTATAACATCTTTACAAGAAAAATGGTTTGCATTGCTAAAATTTTTAGACCAAGAATAAGGATACAAGAAGTTTGTGTGAAAGAACTGTAGACAGCACTTAACAAACTAAACTGAAAATCCAGTTAATAACATGATACTGTTTCATGAGGAAAGAATAAGTTGAGTATGTCTACAACAGAATCAGCATAGAAAGAGGTATCTACATGAGAAAAAAATTAATAATATTCACTATAAACAAAGATCAGATATGGCCAGTTCAAGATCTGCTTTACTCCATAAAAAGAAGAGTCCATATTTATCTACATGATTAGGCAACGATGCATTATTTATAATCAAAGAGTGATAATATAAGTCCTTAACATGTCCGTCGCCATTTTCAAGATACAGTACCATGTCAACTTCTACCTCATATGGGTACATGTTTTATCCAGAATAGGAAATTACTGGTGTGTGTGTCATGTGCATGCATCATATGTATGTGCATGCCTTTTCTTATATTATAGGCAAGAAGTTTAGGCTACATAAAATGAATGCTTTGAAGATATATTACATAGAAATGTTCATTTCCAACAAGTCATGAGGCTGTCTCAAATAATGCACGTTTCTTGATGATAATGTAATTCGAGAAGTTTACTGATCTTAAAAAGATTTGAAGAGATATAGGGCTTACCAAGCTTGCCTGTTTTCAGGTTCTCTTTGCCAAAACTCCATCCTAAATTTTATCTAAAGATTAAGAGGCACGAGACCATTAGAAATGACCAAAACATCGGTACCACAGCATCAAAAATAGAAGTCAAGTCATCCTGCATTGCACGAATTTTAAAAGTTTATGAAGAAATAAAAGAGGCATACACATGATGCACCTAGGCACAAGGACAAAGCACTGTCTGTACATAACATATAAGTAGGTAAAAAAAAAACTGGGTACTGCAGACAATGAAACAATAATAGACATGAAAACACCATATAAACAATGGAGCCCTATAAGAAAAAATGTTTAACACAAGGGAGTCATGGATCAAATTAACTCATTGCTATAAATTTGGTTTTTTAAACTTATGAGAGGATATTCTAAATTGTTAAAAGTAAACTATTACTGGTGGCAAGATGGAACCAGAAACATTACCTTTTGGTCCAAAACTTCCTCAAGAAGGGCAAATTCCGTAACTTGACATGACTGCAGCTTGTTGGGGAGTTTATAACCATCTTATATCAGCAAACTTGTGAAATATTATCATTCAATTCACCCTGTCCTCTTAGTGCTAGTGATATCCAAGTTGATAGGTTAGAAAACATCTAATAAGGTAGAGGTGATGAATGCCGATGGATTTTGAATAGTGCACATGTATTACTTAATAATATCATGTTTGTTGGGGTGATTCAAGAAATGTTATATCCTAATGCTCCAGAGGATGACTACCTTACAAATTATCATTCAACTAAATAAGGATAAATGAATTGTTGAAATGCTTGTCATTCAAATAGGAATTATACCCTAGTAATAAGCTTTGTTCAACTAAGACAGACCTGACAACTTTCTAGATTGTGTATAACTCTAGTTTCCCTTCAAAATTTATGCATGTCATCCGCGTGGGAATCATATTTATACACAAGGTTTAAAGGGAAGAGACACAAGCATTACCGCATTTAATATTAGAAATGCATAATGATTTTTTGTACATATCTTTTCTTCACAATCTTACATATCTTTTCTTGACAATCTTCAGCAGGAGACTAATTTCAGGCTTTCAGCATTCATATTAAGAGACTGAGAGGTCTAGCAAACATTTTTCAAGGATGCCAAATTGTTTAGTATGAACATACTACAGGTCCGAAGTAATCCTCTTACAATTCAACTTATTTAATCTTACAATTACATTAAAGTCAAATGACAGCACATTTAGTTAAATACTGCTATCTGGTCTTCAAGTGATTTCTTTACATCTTCAGCTAGGCTTGCTAATCTAGTATAAGAGAATATCTTATCACTAAAATCAGCAGCTTAGACCTCTACAATATATAAAAACCCTAATGAAATAAACAAAGTGGCAATTAGTCAAGCATTTTAAGTATCCTGGCGGGATGAAAGATATAGAAGAGTTTGACGTAACAAAGCATATCCAGGAACCTGCAATGAAAGATAGGAGATAGAATAGTAAAGACAACCCAATAAGATGAAGAAAAAAAATGCAATGACTGCAGATTGCAAAAGGTAGTCCCAAATAAGTTCTCCTGTGATACTAAACAACATCCAAAATTAACAGCGTAGACTTGAAAGGACAATTTCCTTTAAACTTACATAACTGGAGTTGAAATAGAATCTTTGTTCTCTTTAGAAAAAAAAAGTCATAATAGAATCTTGAACGGTATAATAATGACTAAACTTTAACTTGCTTACTTATGGGCAAGAGAGGAAATAAAAGTAGGGTCAGTAGCGGTAATGGTAAAGAGCAGGGTGAACATAATGGAATATCTTTAATCTGCCATTCCAATGCTGAAGAATTATAAAGCGATAGAGTCTTACATTACCAAGAACTCAAAAAGCCAACATCAAGATTCCGATTCGACTCTCTAATGTATATGAAATCTCCTAGTAAATTGAAGAAGCATAATTTAAACCCTAAACCTGAAGTCAAAAAAGGAAAATTTATCATCTCCTTGCGGTAACACCGGATCTTTTGAAGTTCTTTGTGGATTCTTCCATAGTCCATAATTTCCAGAAAACAAGATGCTGAATAACACTTCAAAACTGAGATGGAAATACTTGTTCCAATAAATCAGATAATGTTTTAATCGGTTGAAGAAAGAAGAAAGAAAGAAAGAAAGAAAGGGATTTGAGAGAGAAAGAGAGAATGCGGATCTTGAAAACAACCCACATTCATCGAAACATCAAAAAAAGGAAAAAAAAACTGAGAATCGTTAAAGATCACGTATTCAAATAATTTGGTTCAAGCTAGCGCAAGACCGAGATGATGCCAAGCACATTGGGGCCGAACCCTTCTTCGATCTTTGCAGACAAATCCCTCTTCTTGTCCTGATCCCATCGAGGCCCATCAAGATAGGAACGTCACGACATCCACGAAATCATCATAACAAGAGAGAGAGGATAATCGAAACCCCATTGAGGCTATCTTCTTGATCGAATCTTGACTCATCTTGAGCTCCGAATACAATATTTTGACCGTTCGGACCGTGAAGAAAACGGCCGGCAGCTGGTAAGATATCCCTCGCCGGCCCCGGGAAAAACGCCGCTCCGACGAGAAGGGCCTCACCTCACTACGTCGCCTGGCGGACCAAGCTGCCGCGGGGACGGTATCTCCCATGGTCTCGCACCCCGCCCTTATTCCTTCCTCTTAAGTCTTAACATAAATTCCTTTTAGAAGTAAGTCGGTAAGCCCACCGACTTTATACAAAGCTTGTGGTTTAGGAGCCTGTATGTAATTAAAGATTTATAGAAGGATCTACATGTAATTTTATTCTTTGCGAGCCCACATGCTGCAATTGGGGCATCTACGACAGTACGAGGCGTGAAAGAACTTTTGCAACGTTGCCCATCAGATCACGCTCCACACGCCTCTCAAAGCATCCTAAATTTGTCCGAGCAAAACTAAAAGAACCATTACGCAATCCAACAGTGAATTAGGTGAATTTTTTTTTGCACGAAAAATACAAATCTGTCCCATGCGTAACATGCAAAATACGAACGAAGAAATGAGAAGAGGCGAATGGTGAGAAACATCTCATCCACTAAGTGTAATTTTGTGGATGAGATGTTTTTATACTTTTTGCATGGCATGGTCTTTTGGCTGCAATTTCTGTACTTTGCCGCATGAGTTTGACTAGAGGGTGATTCCATTACAATGATGCTGTGGATTGAAGATCCTGCCACCACCTTTTTGCTCAAAGATAGTGGTAAGCTTTGTTAGACCTTATAAGCTCATCATTCTTCTTACATATTTTGTGCAGAAGGTGGGTGTATAGAATTTTTAACTAACTTCGCAGTCTCTCTTGCTCGGCATTGCTTCCTGCATTTTCCTATCAATGTACTTGTTCTATTTATTTTTGCCATTGGATTCCTTGTTTATAATTGGATTTTCCCCCTCACTCTCTTGTCAACAAAAAAAGTTTGTAACTTATAGATAATTGATAGTTTAATGAGAAATTTATAAGTGATTTTTTTTCTCAATTTGGTAGCAAGTGTCGAGTTTGCATGATGCTTGTAGAAGTAATACAAAAGATGCAACCAGGGGTGTCAAAATAAATTTTTCCCCCACTTCACTATTTAATCCATCAAAGGTTCCAAACAAAGAACGATAGACTCCCCTCTCATCTTCATTCTCAGCTTCTCCAAAAAAAAAATCTTCCTTCTCTTCCTTCTGTTTAGAATACCCGCTGCGTGTGCCAACGATTTCTCATCCCTAGATAACTCCGAGTGGAAGAAATAATTTCAAGATAGTTCAATTCTCTCGTCATTGATCCAAAAGTTCTCCTCTCCTCCTCCCCTAGATTGTTTTGGGGATTGGGTTTGATGTTCCTCTGGCTTCTTCTTGTTGGGTTTTATTGATTGAGAGAAATTGAAGGCTCCTGTTGGTTGTAACTTCTAGTGGACATGCATTTGGACTTGACCCTATCCTTAACCGTGTGTGGCAATTATCAACAATCACAATAATGTTTTTTTTCTTAAATAATTTTTGGGGATTAGTTACTTGGTTCGAGGTTTCTTCATTCATTTCTCTTGCTTTTAGCCATATATCTACAATTTCATAATGGGCTGATAGTTTTTAGGAAATTTGGTTCTAATTTTTCTCTTAAGGAATCTCTATAGAAGACTAGACGCATCTACAGATTGTTTTTCTCCGCCTTTGCTGATTTCAAGATTAAATACATTTAAGAAAATTTCACGCGAATGTTATCTTCAACTTCAATCATCATACGGTATTAACAAAAACACAAAACAACTCATACCAAACAGACCACGACATGATAATTTTAGTTTTGCTCATATTGGGATATTGCGGCTTGACAACGCTAGAAAACTCCCTTTTTTTTTAGAGCTTAACAATTCATACAGCAGATAGCTCATACACTTCTAGTATGAATATATTCAAAAAAATTAAAAGACATGACATCACGGAGTGCGCTAAGCAACTCTCTTTTTACGACCCATAGGATATCCCCAGAGTGATCCGCCACATACAAGGCTACCCAATCCACTAGATAATGCTAGAAAACCTGGAGAAAGCTCTTTAATACAAGTTCATAACAGTTTTGGATTATTAGATCTTTAATTTTACGACGTTAAAGTTAAAGCCTGGGTTCGTAAATCGGGATCTTGGATCTTTTATGTGGGCTGGGATCTCAAAAAAAACAAGGAGGTCTTGGTTAACTACGGCTCGGCCCAATATCAGCTCACATGGTTCCAGCAAACTCGGCCCAAATTATCGTCAGATTTAGTACCCATTTGCGGCTATTTAGGCCCCGTCAGAAAAACCTATGCTTATCCCATAAGGTTTATTTTTAGCTAACACTTTGACCTATAATTTTACAGAATGTTAGCCAAATCATTAATTTAAATGGACCCTAAATGCTACATCAGAAAATATTTATAAAATGATCAAACTAGCCTTAAGTGATATAATGTCCACGCAAAAAGGACAAGTTGTTACATGATTACGATAGTTGGTTATAGTAGTTTTGAAAAATCGTAGCTAGCTACTGCATGAAGTATTTCTTCCTTTCTACCTCGGACACAATAAACTGATAATTTATAAATATGCAGCTATATTAGTATAAAAAATTGTAACTGCGAGCAGTGATTTTGCCGAACGGTACTTGGTGCTGTCAACATTTATTTTC
Source organism: Phoenix dactylifera (assembly GCF_009389715.1). NCBI lineage: Eukaryota > Viridiplantae > Streptophyta > Magnoliopsida > Arecales > Arecaceae > Phoenix > Phoenix dactylifera. The sequence continues at coordinate 27,677,895 of NC_052399.1, forward strand.
TGTTACAGTGGTTGATAACTGTTGATATAGCAGCCATTAACTTAGACTTTAAAGAATAAAAAGGCAATAATAAACTTTGTATCTGTTAGAAGTCGTGATAACCCCGATGGGAACTGGTACCGTCTGTGGGATGGATGCGACGGGAATGAAATATCAGCTAAATAAGGGCTAATGTTCTTAAGATTTGCGAAAAATGTTCAACTCTTGTATCCTTCGCCCCTCTAAGCGCATGTAATTCTGAAGCAATGCAAGCTGCCGATGGAAATGTTATTACACCACATTGGTTTTAAGCATCGGGATAAGCTGTTGAACTAAATTTGACTAGAAATGAAGAACCTTGGTCTATGAGCACCAGTTAGGTACCACGATTCAGCGACACGATTTGATAACACATGGCTCATTCTGAAGAAGATGGTCATTCAGAGTTGGTAACATTAAATCGAAAGCGTGATGAGGACGAGTATTGGAATTATGTCTGACCAAAAGATAGCTAAACCTGAACGCTCCCATTCCGCTTCAACCCAAGTCGTCGGAATTTGCACGGAGTCAAGTCATAAACGCGGGATAAAATGGAGCCAGCTCGTAACCTCCTCGTGCCGTTCTCCCTCCCTCCCTCCCAGGGTAATAACGATCTTTTGATCACACCTCTGACCCGGCCCATTTTTTATCCTCGAGACAAGCGAGAGCTAAAAAAGCTCGTCAACCATCAAAAGGGGCAAAAAGGTAGATGAAGTGCTTCAAAACTATTACATCAAGCGCTCTAAAGGAAACAAACGCAGAAAAAAATATATAAAACAGGCAAGGGTTCATCGTTGCATCTGCAGTCAAGTCGTACATACATATTTCAACATCCTACTTTTAGGAGTTAGCTGTGCATGAAAGAGAATCAACTTACAACCTCACCCAGACTACTCTTAAATCAACCAAATTTCAAGAACAGAGAACCGGAAAAGAGAAAAAAGGCGAAAAACCTCTAGCATAACCTTATTTGTTACCCTTATAGCCACTGACTAAAAAGGAGAATACAGATCATACAAAAAGCTTGATTACAAAAAGGGAGGGGAGCATCATTAGACCACTGTGGACAACCACACCAGAGGATGCTAAACGCCTCTCCTACTCCTAGGGTTATCTGGCCTCCATCCCATCCCATTCTGCACGGCTCCTAAGTTTGGCACGCCATAAAATTGGGCATCGCTGGGAGGGGCACCATAAAGGGGCGGCTGCATCAGGCCATTTACAGGCAGATTCACGTCAGCTGGCCCTCTGGCTGACGAAAACCAAGGGTTGGGTTGCTGCCAGGGAGAATGGGCATTTAATACGCCCGGCACCATTCCCATCTGGGGCTGCAGTGAAGGCTGTGGAGGCATGGGCAGCGGTGCAGCTAACGATACAAGCTGTTGTTGTGGTGGGGTGTAAGGTTGGGGTGGCAGCTGCTGCTGTGGAACCGAGGCTAGATGCTGATTCATCTGGAAAGACTGCCCAGTTTGCTGTGGATAGACATTCAATTGCGGAGGGGGAGGTAGGGGTGCCTGCACTTGTGGATGGTTATCTCGGTTGGGCCGCCACTCTGGAATATCATCCTCATCATCATCATCATCATCATTCCATGGCTGGATTTCAATTGATGGTTTCTTTACAATCTCACCCTGCCCATATTTGTACACCAGTTCTCTCATTTGATCCACCGGACGAGCATGCGGCATGTGATGCCGACGGCTCGCAGCCACCCCTGCAGGTTGAGAAGGAATAGGTTCCGAATCTTTTAAGCTACCATGAACAAAATCAAATTCAGGAAGGTCATCTTCATCCTTAGCATTCCCCGGACCAAAGCCAGGCGGTACATCATCGAACGAGTCATCATCAGGTGGTGGGGCAGGATTGGTAGGTGTGCCTGAAGGGAGGGATGGGATCGACGATCTAGGGGTAGAGCTAGAATCAACATTTTGCGGTTTTCTTGAACTAGACTGTTTCTTTGTGCTACTGCGCTTGTGGTGTGAGGACATCCTAGGTGATGCAGTCACATAAGGCCTTCTCCATACAACCACGCCAATGAGACCATTGACAGTTGACTGAAGGGTCTCTGCGTGCTCTTTTGGAAGGCACCTCCCAAGCATTTCAATAATTCTGGAGTGGGTAGGGCAGCAGTATAATTCCACCCCCGGGGCAGGCTCAGCAAATCCTACTCTCTCATCTGCAATGTACGACTCGGTGGTCTGCAATCAATAATAGGAAAAAAAGATCAGAGAAAATGAGAGCTACAAGCTGGAGTTAGATGTAGAGAAGTACAACCTCAGAGAGGCTTGAGCGACCGCTCTCAGGAGAACCATCCTTCCAACAGAACTGGACAATCTGCAAATCATGACCAGATGGTATGAATAGGAACAGCAGTTGCATTTTGACTAAGATCAACAAGTAAATAGAAAAGCATAAAGCTGGTTTCAGAACACATCTTGTGGTTGGATCTCCCTCATCAGTGACCTCAAGCCAGTCATTACGACTCATCATAATATCCCTCTTACTTTGGTCATGCAATGAAAGATGCTAATAAAGACACCCAAGATTTTTTGGAGAAACTCATGGGTGCACCGGCTTTGCATTGTTCCCCTCGCCTGGTCTCTTTTCTTTCCTCCTTCCCCAAAGTTTCTTTTCCTCATTGCAATCTCTTTATTTTTCTCTGTTGCTGCATTTTTTATAATTTCATGTCATTTTCATATTCGTCCTCATTCTATCCTCCTTGTCATTCTGTACTAAAAATGAAGGTGAAATCCTAAAAACTGATAAGAGGACCCAAAACCTGATACCTGATCAAGTTTAGAATATGTATTTTATTTAGTCCGGACCATGAACTACATCCATTCAGAATTCCCGACCTCCAGTTGTTTCCTTGGTAAATCCTCTAGTTGCTTTTTTAAAGTGATACCTTCATTTCTTTTAACTTAATACCTTCCCTCTGCCTTTCATTATTTTCTAATCTAAACCTAAATTTTGAGCCTGATAATTCAAACATATAACTCGAACAATATAATGACCAAGACTGTTTTCTCAATCCTACATTTCAAAATCAGACAGTTGAGAGTCATGCCAAAGAAATTTGGAAAAGGAAAGGCAGAAAACACAAATTTGTGACTGCTTTTACTGTTAGTTAAAACACCATTACAAATCCGAACCCAAGTTTCCCTTTCAGTATCAATGGACATTGATGAAGTCCACCTCAAGATTTTTAAACTCAGTTTTAAAATAGTTTCATGATTATGGGTCCATATGACATCAAGAAGCATCAACCATAATTCCTCATTCATGTTCTCTGATCCGATTTTCATTTGCAATTCAAAACAGAAGACATTTGTGCAACTCTTCACTATCACGATGAATCAAGTTACCATGACAGTTTATTCAACTATGTCAACGGACTGACAATTCATTTGAATATTTACATTGACTCATGGATTTCCATGAATATTTACACGGGACCCTAAAGGCTAATGGTATGAGACGTTCTCAAATGTGCAAAGGAGATGCAATCACCATCATGGCTGGCCAACTAACACAACAACAAGATGCATTTTTTAAGTGCTGTGGTCCAAGATATTAATATTGTCATCTTTTTTGCCATCATGTTTCCCAGTGTAGTGAATATCATTTTACTGCCTTTTTTAACTCTTCATGCATAAATACATTTATCGGTAAATTTTGATGTATGAAGACTACACCATATACTGACAGGCAAAAGGCTATATTCCAAGGAAAAGTCTAGGAGAATATGTACCATTGGTAGGTTGAGCAACTTGTCAAATAATAAAAACTAACATCCAATTGAAAACATGATTTTCAATAAAATATACAAGAAAAATCAAGGAGTCCTATAAGTATCATGATTCAAGAGAAATCTCTTGCATATACCATTGGTAGGTGATCAAAACAAAATATACCATTGGAAGCTTGATAATGATTTTCAATAAAATATACGAGAAAAAAAATCAAGGAGCCCAATAAGTATCATAATTCAAAAGAAAATCTCTTGGACATAACATGTAAATGGAATTATATCACATCAACACGAGAAAATAACAACAACGAATCCATCACATTAAAAAAGTTAGCATTTTAGGTTAATGAAGAAAAAGTCTGACAAAAACTGAGCCAGCATGTCTCACAATAGTTTCAGAGAAATTTGATGTTGTGGCATCCCTAACAGCTCATCTAAATTAGGTCAATCAAAAACAAATGCAAGACAATAAGCTTGGATGATACTCAATTTGATTAGCCTTCAAGTACTGGAAGTTTGAGGTGATGATGACAGCAATCATGAAGATTGCGAGCACAATTTTTGAGCGCAAGTTAGATGAAGCTAAAAGAAAAATTACAACTGTGCATCAGCTAGTTCATCTTCTACAGTTTTCACGTCATAGGCATGTTTAGTAGTTTAAATATACAGAAAGGATGCAGTTAATTAACAGGACCCAAAGACTCCAAGCATGCACTCAAGCTAAGCTATTAAACAAAAACTAATTAGAAAATTTACAATAAATGGGGCTGAAATTACCATAACTGCACGGCTTCGAGATAGAGGAAGCTCTTGGAGGAACTTTTCAAAAGCATCCAGTCTAACTCTTCCCTTAATCTCAAGAAGGCTAGGCCACTCCCGTGTAGATGTTTTCTCACCACTGTAAAGGGGCAGAGCAATAAGACATTTTAGTGATATCATTCATACACAGAGAGCCATTTTACTGAACCTAGAAAATGTGGATAAACTCCATCCTTCAACTGATTAGACATGCAGCCACAAACTTAATAGCAGTACACTTCAGTTTTTCCCCTTCAAACACACACATGATGAAGCAGATGATACAAGAACAACGAAATATTATCAACTATCAGAAAATCACAAAATAACTCAAGCTAACAGAACAGACCTTCAAATTTGACACCAATGATCCCAACATTCCTACATGCAATGACATTGGCAACTTAGTAAACCTGAATTTTTTTTTCTACAGGCAAACTTGTTATCTCAGTTATTGGGCTATAGATGCCAAGCATGGTTATCCTACATTAAGAAACCAAACGGGCAGGACAACGAGAGCAAACTAAGGGAAACATTATCTATATCCGTTGTTTATCTCAATTATAAAAAATCTCAGCAGCCAAGCAGAAATAGGTAACCTTAACCACAAAGAAATATGACTAACTGATCCAAATGCTTTTATAAACCCTCTATAATAAAGATAACAAAACCTTCCACAGATACTAGAATAAGGGCACGAACTTTTTACAAGTCATTTATCAAATAACAATCTCTTTCATAAATATTAGATCAAACAACAATAAATCCTACTTGCAAAGCATTTCTGCTCTCAACCTCATTTTCCCCCTAGTCTGCTTATACTTTTCATGGCAAAAGATAAACACGTCATCTCATCTTATAAAAAAGTAAGGGCCAGTTTGGTATTCCTCTTGTTTTCTGTTTTTGTTTTCATAAATCCAAGAAGAAAAATGAACTAGACTGGATAACATGTATGATGAGACCCTCCTGTTTTTTTTCAAATTGTTTGTAAAGTCTTTAATGCTGTTGGAAGCTAAGATTTATTGCTTCTGAAAAGAGTGAAAATAACAGCAAGGGATAACAGAAGTTTTGTGCAAATGCCATCTCCAACGTCAACCTCCACATGACATTTCACTATTTTGTTCAGAAACAAAAACACAAAAACAGCAACAATGCCGAACAGGCCTCAAATAGATATGGGTTTTCAATGAAGACTTGTTGTCAATTTTTTTAAAAGAAATTGATAGATACACAATCAATTTTAGCATACAATGGCATAAAAAAAAAAGCAACAACCGTGCTGTGGGCTCAGAGAAAGGCAATTCACAGCCTAAACAGAATGCATTTGCCCCCACCCTTAACAACAAAGAAGATAAGCCCAGAAAGCCCCCTTCGAATATTCTCCCAATCTTATTTCCGCAAAACCGCATTTAGAATTATTTTAAAACCTAAATTTGTTTCTTTTCAACTGGTCACTGCAACCATACCCCTGAGAAATAGAAAGAGACTGCACTCTGTACAAGGTCAAGTTCATCGTGATATGGCACCATACGTTGATATATTCATTAAGAATAATGATCAGACAACAGAGCACCGGCTAAATGGGAATTTTAAATCCAAAACTGCTCTGCATACCCTACATTACCTGTTGAAATTCAGAAAAGGACTTGCTCAAGAAAAGGCTAGGAATAAGCTTCAAAGGATTGGACCTGGCTGCATAGTCTTCGATAATTGGTCAGCTAGGGAGATGTGAATAATCCAGACCATATGCCTCCAGTACAAAAATCCTTTAATGTTTTGTTATTGGAATCAGGTAGATGCTCAAAATTCATGCACCAAACATCATCTGAAAGTAAATTCTATTCCCTGTGCCATTCTGCGATAAACCCAAGCCAAAAACAATCTACCAGAAGAAAAACAGTACTTATCTTGATAGAGTATGTTGACCAGAACATCAGGTCAAATAATGTTTGGTAACATCATGGCATATCGATAATTGATTTTAAGACCCTTCCATATATGGCATCAACAAAAAACCAGTAATAGCAGCTTATTACACCCCCACTTAAACCCCCAACAATAAATTATGAAGAATGAGGTTATATGGATGTTCCAACTTAGACTCTCCCTACACCAAAGAAGGTTCATCTATAAACAAGCAAAAGGAATAGCCATTTGCACAGATGTCATGCAGTCCCCCTTCCATCAAATACATCTACCAGAGGCATTTTAGAAGCAATTCAAACAGATATTTACACCCACATCATGGTAAACTTCCTCAAGACAATTATTAAGAATCAAGAAACTGCTACTTTTGTGGTAAGCATCAATATACTTATACACACTCAAGAACCTGTTCATTAAACAACTGACTTATATAACAGGGCTTTGCTTACCCAGAATGACCTCCACCATTTTCTTTTCTTTCATTTCCATACCAACACCAAATGATGATTATTATATACTTCAAATATTGTATTAACATGCATAGTTCTTATATTTCTTACACCACCTTTCTTAGAGATGACTAGCACTATAGAAGCACCCAGACAACTAGCAGTAAGCGCCCAAAAGCCCTAAGGAATTAAAAAAAGATTAAAAAATATAAATTACTAATGGAGAAGCAAAAGAATCTAAGATCTAAAACCCTTTCTTCTTCCACCTCCATTTCAAGTGTTGCATTTATTATCTCCACAAACATGCATTCCAGAATCTTCATGTCAACATAGGTAACCAAACTGGTCTACAAAAACTTGCCCAACTCAAACATCAATGCAACATCTCCAGCCCCTCTTAGAGAACAATTTCCTACATGTCAATTAGGAATGGGAATCCCTTTATTTCCATTAATTGCAATGATATTAAACCACTCATTTGCAATTTAGTATAAGATAGTAACAGCAAAATTGACAATAACAAAATCAAAATAAAATTTAGTTTAAAAAAGCAATAATATCATGATTAGAATACACTCGAATCTCACGACACTCGTGGAGGGCCCACATTTGAGTAAGAAGGTGAAATTTTGGTATTGTCAAATCTGAATGTATTGAGCATTTCTCAAAATATTTTCTCTGTGCCTTAAGATTTGAAATGCCAACCACACTATGTTATACCACACACGATCTCATCCTGTTTAGATCCGCATTGGTACAACTGTCTACCAACCATGAGGGCATATTGTTTGGCATACTGTATCAATATGTGGCCAGTACGCCTTTGTACCATAAGATTTGAGACCTTTCTGTGCAAGATTTGCCATCTCGGTACTGAACCGCATACTGGTATCATTCTATTATAATGTCGGTATGCCTGGTACAATATGGTTTGGCGTACCAAGTGTCAGTACAACCCCCCCCCCCCACAATGTACCGTTACAATCTACGCATCGGTACCGACCGGTACAGCAAACCTTGTTTCCGTGTTTTAACATATAGCCCAGAATCTTGGCATATGGGCTTTATGGCTATCAGCCCCCCTAGCTAAGCTATAAAAAAAAAAAACTTTCATTCATATTCAAGGACGGGGGTACATAGATTTGAACTCGTAGGGCCAACTACCTTGGACTCCTAGCATTTCTACGGTGGCCCTAACAAATGGATGGAACATGGGGAAAAAGAAATGCACTCAAAGTGCAACCAATAAGGACTCATTTGGTTCGCAGGAAAAGAAGAAAAAAAGTGTGGTCAACGGAAAAACGAAGAAAGGCCTCTTGTTTGGTTGGAGTTTTCAAATGAGAGAGATTAGAAAGTAGCATTTCCATGGGAATAACATTTCCATGTTTCATGAGAAAGAAAAACCCATGAGGGATATAGGAAAGCTATTTTCCACCGGTTGGGAATGGAGATGTTTTTTTTTTTCAAAACTACCCTTAAGCCATCAAAATCAATAGAAAAGATCTTTCCCTTTATTAAGAGTATAATAGATATTTCACACAACTTTTCCAAGATAGTAGATAATTGATCAAACATAAGCCATTCTGGAATTGCCACTTTTCCATGGTCAACCAAACATGCCAAAATCATTTTCCCAAGCATCATACTCCCAAGAATCAGATTTTCAAAAAAAATATTCCGATGAAGGAAAATTCTTTCCGGGAACCAAACGAGTCCTAAAGGGGCTAACAATTATTACTTGATATCTCCTGTAAAATGGGCACAAAATACATTAATTAAACCCCTATTAGATATATAACTAATCAAGAGCAACAACTATAGACACAAAATCTTCTATAAATCTGCAGTCAACTAGACACCTAGTATCTTTGTGGATCATAAAGATTGCTCTCAGTACAGAGCATAGATATTATAGTTGCCAAGCTTGGAACAGCAATTAACTTCTCGTTTCCTTTCCAATGCTTTGGTGAACATATCCGCTAGTTCATCCTTGAATCTTACAATCTGAGGGGCCAAAGGAGTTCTCTATCTTCAAACTTTCATGAAGAAAATGATACTGCAATATGTTTGGTTCTCATTAAGAAAAAAGTTGCTGACAATGAGCACTAATCAATGATCATCCTAGTGTAGCACTGAGAACCCCTCTAACTACGAATTTCATTTATGCAAGTACAGGTTTCAACAACAAAACTTCAAGCTCGGCCTCAATGTTAAAGCTACCACACTATCTCACAAATTTACCAACAGAAGTGCAACTTCTAGTGTTAAACCTGTCCACCAGTTTGCATATGATAATTTTGTCTGTATAATATGCTTTGTCCTAGAATTCCATTCACATTTTGGAAAAAAACAAATAGAATAGTACATGAGCATCCAGCACTGAAGTGCCACAGCGGTGAACACAGAGCATAGTACATGGTGTTGCGAACCATATTATCCACAGTATCAGCTCATATTGCATAGGGAACCCACATAACATGTACGTGACACACTGGTATAGAAGCAGATAACTTGTGCTTGATTTTTCTATATTATCTACTCATTATAGGCCTGTTTGAATGCTGAGAGATCAAACTGGTGCAATGAGATCTCTGCAATTTTAACAGCAGAACCTCACTAAGTCAAGCTGAAAGCCAGCAGTTGAGATCAAACCACGACAACAGCTATAATCCCAATAAAATAGGTATAAGCAATGTCTTAAAATGCAGTGCATGCAGCCACATATATGCTTGCATATGCGCATGTGGTCCCTTGAACACACAGCATTGCCTATATGCAGTTACCTCATGCAGTCATACTGTGTAGGACTGCAAGATAGTCCACTTAGAACTGTGGCCGCATATGTAGCCCACGAAATATTGTACGGCTATATAGCAAGCTTGCTTGTATTTCAAGGCACATATACAACCCATCTTAGGTGGGCCCATGCGAATGAGAAGATTCAAGCTAATGGTTAGGTTTAATGTGGGTTTCAGATAGAGCTGATACAGGTACTAACAATGTTAAATGTTGATTATGTTACAACTATCACTATTAGATATTTGGTACTAAGTAATTAGCACTAAATGTCTGTAGGTATTGCTATTGACATTGCTATTCATAAAAAAAATAATACCACCGATATTGTCATTGACTCATTATTGTATTTAACACGTCATACTTATTTTTTAAATAGTTAAAAAATAGTAACTGCATATGCACCCATACATGCAAACACCATGCTGTCCCTTGACCGCCTGCAAATCTCGGCCACCTTTTAAAACACTAAGGATAAGATAAATCACCTCCATAAATGAATTAGTTCTCTCTTAAAATTAGAATTAATTGTCATTGGAGATGCCCCCAATTCTTCAAAATGTCACTTTTCCACTATAATTTTAAACCTAAAGCTTATAGCACAAAGATCTTATCACACTGACAAGAGCTTCCAACATTCAAGCAGTTAAGCGTATTGTTTAATGCACTTAGATTACTGTCTTGGCTTGTATCTTTACATATTCAATTAAATACATCTTTAATTTTTAATGTTGAAAATTGAGTTAACTATTATATTGTTTTGCGACTCCGATCTACGATAACATCCATATAGAAGTTAAGCTTTCTTCAGATAACGTACTGCACATACTTGGAGCTTTATTGCCAACAAGCAAAACATGTTTGTGATATCAGGAACTTCATTTGCTTGGATCAGTTAAAACTTGTCTGGTAATTCAAGACATTTCCAAACTTCACTAGAAGGATGTATTGAGAGAATGAGGGTTTTAATTTGGCACATCTCAGTACATCAAACATGTGTATCCTCTGGCAGCTTATCTTTTTTCATGCTGACGAAAAGTTCAGAATGATGATGCTTACAATTTGCAAATCCACTCTATTGTTGGGTACTGGAATATGGCAATTGTTTAGTAACTCAATTTTCATGTTGAAAATTGAGTTAGCAATTATGTTGTTTAGTGACTCTAGTCTAAGATAACATACATATATAAGTTAAGCTTCTTCAGATGATGTACTGCACATACTTAGGAGCTTTAATTTCAACAACCAAAACTTGTTTGTGATATCAGGAACTTCACTTGCTTGGATGGGTCAAAACTTGTCTGGTAATTCAAAACATTTCCAAATTTCATTAGACGGATGTACTGAGAGAAAATGGGGATTTTAAATAGGCAAATCTCAGTACATCAAACATGCATATCATCTGGTAGCTTATCTTTTTCATGCTGACAAAAAGTTCAAAATGATGATGCTTTACAATTTGCAAGTCCATTCTATTGTTAGGTACAAGAATATGGCAATTGATAAGTAACTACATCCAATGCACACTCTTCAAACTCTAAAGCAAAGAACTCAATAACTTTATCAGACCTAATAAGTTTCCAAAAAGCAGAAAACAGATTTTTTTTTTCAATTCAACATAAAAAGGTTTAATGATGCCATGATGATGAACACTATAAAATTTAACATGAGAAAGAGCCGAGTTATGTTTAAATTTTCAGCAAAAAGTAATGAAATAATTACCAAATCCACCATGATTTAGGAATTCATAAACAAACTCATATATGAGAGGATCTGTAAGTAAAAGCAGAAATTCTTCATCACACAATAGCTTAGAGAAGACTGTTGGTATAAAATATTATAAAATTGATAGAGATCAATGACCAAGCTGACAATGTCACTAATACAGACAGACAGATGTACACTAAGTATATCTCGAATAAAACGATAACGATATAATAGCCCAGTCCTTAATAAATCACACCTTTTAGTCTATATTCCTAGATTATAATATAACTAACAAATTGGAAAAAAAAGGATTTAGTGAGTTTATCTACTGGAAATACAGAGAAAGAAAACTTCGGATTATTTGAAGAGAAGGGAAGGATGATGTTGGAAATTCAAAGCTACTCATATACAGGATGTTCATAAGACAAATGTTTCTGCCAGTGTTCTAAAAAGACTGCCGTGGTATGCAGTCAAGGGACCACAGATGTGAGCCGCATAAGCAGGTGCATATACAGTTACCATTTTTTAACTATTTAAAAGAAATAATAATTAATCATTCGTGCTTATCATGTAGTACCAAAGAGCTACGAGCAATAATTATAAAAACAACATTTTAATATTATCACACACATTAGGCCCACCTAAAACTTACATCAACGCTAACCATCAGTTTGAACCTGCTTCATCTGCATGAAGCCCAAATAAGAGTGGACCGTATATGTGGCTCCATAGTGGCCCACATGCAGCCATATAATACCAAGCAGACTGTATATGTAGCCACATAATACTAAGTGGACCACTTTTTCAGTCTATATGCACTATGAACACATTTAGTAACTGCATATAGGCAATGTGGTGTGCTCAAGGGACCACACAGGCAGTCATATGCACCGAATTTAAAAACACTCGTTTCTGATTCCCTTTCATTCCCAAATCACAGTGTTGCATCATTGCAAATGATGATGACCATTCAATTCCCACAAATTAGAATTATTTCTATGTCAAGTAGACAACTCTTGATCCAAGAACATGGATGTAAAATATCAAGGGAAACATGATATTTTGATGTTTCAAGTTATAAGCTTCAGAAGAAGCTTCATACTAAAAGTGCCTTTTCTGGTGGAACAGATATATATCACCAAGAAATGCATGCACAGTAACATTATGTGATTAAGTCTTCATCATACAAATGGGCATGACCAACTTTATGTGTCAAAACCAACAGACTGCCTCCATGAACTACTTGAGCATCATCAACACATAGAGCTTGCATAATATACATCCAGATTCACACAAACACCAGATGAGAAAGCACAACACAATGTAATCAAACCAACACCAATATACAAATGAAAGAAAAAGGGGTAAGAGATAAAAATGCAAGCTAATGATCCAAAAGGTGGCCCTCATATGTGACCTTCAGAGCCTATTTATGAGAGGAGCGCCTAGGCTGTAGTTATCTAAAAAATGTTTAAACATATTAATTGGAAAAAAAGATAAAATTAAGTAGAAAATTAGAAATAATTCTTATACATTCAAAAAGATTAAGTGTGAGAGAATGGTAGAGAAAAGGTGGAAAAGGCAGCAAGATGCAAAGAAGAAAAAAGACTTAAGAGGAAAACTATGGGAGGCAACAAGAAGAAAGCAGAGGTACTGCAGCATGCACTAGCAGCTGAGAACAGTGGCAGCAGTAGCAAAAAAGAGCAGCAATACAAGGAAGTGAGCCAACGCACCAAAGGAAGAATTATGCCACCATCAAAAGGAAAGACTTGAAAACCACCCACTTTTCTGACTTCTCCACCTCTCATCTCCTCTCTTATCAATCAAGCACGAGATGGTTAGGGACAGAAATAAGAACCAATGCTTTAATTTAGTACCCTGAACAACCCACTGGCATACGCCAAATCTGCTGAAGTACGCTTTGTGCAAGGCGCAAGACCCTACTGGATGCCTAGGCTTAGTCAGCAAACTGGAAACTATGACATGCCTTAACCACATAAGGAAGCCACCAAGGCCATAAGTAGGGCACCATCAGGGCTACTTTTCAGTACAGACTTGAAGACAAAAACACATTTCATAATTCATAGGGACTTAGTCCTGTAAAAATCAGCATACAATCCCTTAAAGGAAAATTATTAAAGAAATAAAAAAGGTAATAAATTATACGAACACATGAATGCATCAAAGAAAGAAAAGAGTGGAGAAAAGAATGGAGATAAGAGAGAGACAGAGAAAGAGAGAGAGGAACTGAATATATGGCTGATGCATCCCTGTTAGCATTATTAAATATTCATATACATATTACCATGTATGCAAAACACAAATGTGGGTAAGGTTTAAAAAGATGGGCCACTTTTACTTGTAACAACTGATTAAACAGCCCAAATTAATTATTTAAGGCCAGAATACATTCCAAATAAAGAGTAGAATCCCATTGAAATCAATTCAGCAATAGCAAGCTTTTGACATGAATTTAACAACACTCATACGAAAATAAATTGAAACTGCCAAACTCAACATACTGCAACCCAACTAATAAGCATATTACTCCAAGAACAATCAAGTTCATAACATACGCAAGATAAAATGACCAAGCCAGAAGGATACCTTAAAAAGATCATCAACATACATAATTCTTGACTATTTATAAATATAAATCAAACTGTATCCATTAATTCTGGTTGGCTCAATAAACACGACTAGCCATCTATTCTAACAAAGCTAGATCCATTCTTAGCACAAGATCTTTCCATCATGTCCACAGTTATTTGTTCTACTTCGGCTAGATCTAATATTAGCATGAGAACTTTCATTATTTTAGCAACTAACATCCAGAATTTCTCATGTCAGTGCCTCTTCTTCTCTGGTCATTCTATGCACAAACAAACCCCTCTGCCTTTATAGCACTGATATTAGAAAAATCAAAAGTTAAATATCTCTGCAACCATTCATGAAATATTGGAATCAGAAGATATGAATGCTGGTGTCAAATCATGCAGCAACAATTTTAAAACAGAAATCAACTTGCAAATAATACTACTTTACTTATTCCCCAAGTATAGATACGAAGTAACAAATTACAAGAAATGATGACTGCTTATATTACCCAGATTCTTCTACCTAGTTTAGGTACCGGGCATCACACATGCATAGGAGATGTTAACTAGAGATGCATCTTAATCTTTACATGTCGGAACAACTGCATTTAGAACCATGCTTCTTTCTTGTACAGATAGATATTGCAGGTTTTGGTTCAAAAGAGAAAACAACCAAAGATTAATGTGATTCCTCTGTTGGTCTCTATAACTAAATACTGTAACAAGTAAAACATTTATTGTGGAAATTCATGGTTAAACTCAAACCATGCATGTACAAGTGTGATACAATTTTAGATATGTCTCATGTTCCGCAAAAGCATATGTTTCAGGATTGAATTACTCCAAACAGTCATACCAGGGTAACCATTGATAATATTCAAGTAACACAGATGAATGCAAAAACTTTAAAAGTTGAATATAAAGTTAAATCATACAGTAAAATCATATAGGGAGCTTACTTAAAAATTATCATGACCATAGGCCTGGCTCATATTCTAGGTTGTACTAAATTTACAATAGCGATTTTACTGACCACAAAATTGTATAAACATAGTAAAGAAATCTTAGGTAGAATAATAATTTATAAAGCTGGAAGAATTTTCCATGGAAAGGAAACACAGTAAAATATAACAAACCTTCTGAAGGAGCCAACGACCGTCGCCAAGGAAGAAATATTCAATTGAATTACGCCTTCCCATATATTCTCACTTGTCAATGCAATTTCAGCACAGCAGGTGTCTGATTGAACATCAACAGAATCATATTTCGAGTTATTATCAGTCTTTGTATGCTTAATATCCACATCTTGATGACTGTTGTTAGTGTTTTCCATGGGATCCTTTAAAGAGGTGCCTGCGAGACCCAACTTAGAACCCAAGCCATCTTTTGAAGAATCTGACTTCGACCGCAAGCTATCTGATGCAGCATTTTGCTTAGGTCTCAAACGCTCTGGTGCAGGAACTGTCTCAGACTCCAAGCTATCTAGGTTCTTTTCACCAGAACTAGGGCTTTCTTGTAATGTTTCCATTGATAAATTCTCAAACGGTGGTTCAGAATCTAGAGCCATCATGAACTCATCCAGAGAAACTATTGGAGGAAGCAACTCTGTATCTTTTATTTCATCCACCATGAGTTCTTGCATAAGATCAGTCTTCTCATGCGAAAGTGTGTCTAAATTGCCTGAAGGGTTTTTGTCAGCTGAATCAACCTTTTCAGCAGATTGCACACGTTCAGATGCCCTAGATTCCTTAGGTTTGGACAAATTCTGACTTATTTTATCATTGGCTCTTGAATGAATTTGCAACTCTTCATGAGTTTTTGCTGGAATTTTAGAGAGCATGCTAGCCCCGAGTTCAACCTCCACCGAAACACCATCCGCCTGTTCAACTTCAACCTGAAACTCTCCTTTATGAGTTTTCTTCACCATGCGTCTGATATCAACTTCTGAATCAGGCAAAACAACCATCTGTGCAAACTCTTCTGCTTTGGCTAACCGCCACTGTGAAAGTTCCTTCGAAGCAAGTTCCTCAGCAGTCATGGAACATAGACGTTCAGGGGCAATGTCACCAGACAAAACTCGCTCTCTCAACTCTGGGTTGCTACGATCTTTTAAATTAAACAAAAGAGACCTAGCCTTTTCTTTATATTTCTTATTAACACCACCAAATAATCTAAAAAGCTCTGCTTCAATTCTAAATGCCAGACTTTCTGCATTTTGAAGTGTTGTGTCTTTCTTATTTCCAGCTACTTCGTCATGTGCTGTTTTCAGTCTTTTTGAATCATGGTTTGGCACAGCTTCAGTACTCCCAGTGTCAAGATCAGATGCCCAACAGAGCCCATGACCTTGCAAAAGTTCATCTTTGACAACAGAATTATCAATTGGCACTTCATCTGAAGTAACATGCTTCAATTGAAATTCTTGCACATCGCATTTCCCTATTTTTGTGCTGTCGCTTGTATGTTCATTGGATCCAGTATCATTAGTTAAGCTAGCTTCATCATGCTTCTGGACAGATTCCTTGGAAGTCAATGTTTCTGACAAGGTTCCATATGATGACGCATTTGAGATTATGGAACTCGATGCACTTAGCGATGTGGCAACTTCTACCTTCCTTGTTGTGCTTGCAACCTCAATAAGAGTACTATTCTTTTCTGCAATTTCTTTGTTCTGCTGGCCAGAGACCATAGACAATGAAGCAGCCAATGACTCCCTCAGTTTCAACCTCACAGATTCAAAGGACTCGGATCGGACCTTCTGTGGCAGCTCCATCTGAGCTGGGCGTTTGTTTTTTGATGACAACTGCTGTGAGCCCTGATTCGCAGGCCTAGCATTTTGAATCTTGGACGATGCTGCCATCTGTTTAGGTCGTTTATTTGTTGATGATAATGAATGCGAACCAAGATTAATGGCCATTGACGTTTGGTTGTTGAGCAATGGATCTGTCCCTGACAGTCCCCTGTTTGATGATGACAACTGCTCCAACCCCAAGAAAACAGGCACGGGAGTTTGGGATCTTTGAGATGATTCCATATGAGTTGATTGTTTACTCATGGAAAATAATTGATCTGGTCCAAGATTAACAGGCAGAGAAGTTTGCACCATAGCATGTGTTAGTTGTTCGTCCACTGATGACAGCGGTTGTAACCCCCAGCTAACAGGCAAGGCAGTTTGAAACCCGGGTCCATTTGTCGAGGACAACTGTTGTGATCCCAGATCAGCCGACATGGTTGTCTGGCCCTTGCTTGATGGCTCCATTTGAGTGACTTGCCTGAGTTTATTATAACTGATAGGAAATGGTAGCGACACACATGGTTGTCAAGTCAAGTGCCCATTAGCTTTCACAAACCTTCGGAAATTTCTACTAGATAGCTGAATTGGCCACTGTTATGACACAAAAGATCCCTGTATTGAGATCAACATAATTTGGTGACAACCATCTTCAACACCCCAGTTTATAGAGATGACAAGATACCATCATCAATTTGTAAGTATCAAAACAAGAAGGCAAAAGTAAAGCTACTTTTATGTGAGGCTGGCAGCAGTTGCCCGTCATTCCGAAGCAAAAAAAGAAAATCTACCAGAAAATAAAGGCTTTTGTGGGTTATTCTTAAACAGAGATTTGTAAAAAAGCAAAAGCCTCCCACCATGTGTAAGTTTTGCAGGGGAAAAATAAGTATAAAACGTGCTGAACATCTTTCTCAAAAGAGCACATGCTGAAAAATCTATCCATGATTAAATACTTTGTATTTCCAATGCACAATAACTTTTCCCCTTTCTGTTTATTCTTTCCACCATATCCATAGACATGACTAAGTCTTCTCCCTAACCTTCTTTTTTGATAATTATAAGTTTGTAACAAAAAAACTAATAAAAGGAACAGTACGCAGGCAATTTGAAAGGAACTTCCATTTTATACCCTTAATATAATAGGCATTGAGAATACCACCTTAAGGTATATGGATAGAACTGATCCAACCCCGGCCCTTTCCAACATAGAGGGTAAGTGATGCCTATAGCGTATAGAGTTGATCAGTAAGAGCTGAAAGCAATTAACTGCAAACAGAGTATGATACAAAGCATAACCCAGAAGCCATTTTATAACTACCACCCTAAGCCAATCCAACACACTCCCCTAAAGAAAGCAGCAGTCCTTGACAACACCCAAGCTGCCATGGCATATACTGATACTCTGTTGATAGGCAACCTACCACCCCAGGAAAATTGTTTATCCACAACCTTCCAGCCAGCCCCATAATCTTGACTTTCACATCCTACCTCAAACCTAACACCATCCAAGTTCCTAAGCACTTTTTCTTCTCTTTTATAACTAATGTAGAATAATCAACAGCCTCCTGTATTCTTTGTTTTACATGACCATGCCATCACAACCCATAACCAACCATTTGTCCTCTACTGCTAAAGTTAATAAGTTTTATTAATGCACTCATCTCAAACTCTATTCCTACAGAATTACCAACTATCCAACCTCATATGCATGTGCAGGTTCTGTTATTACCTAACATTTCAACAAATACATCATCTCTAGCCTCAACCATCACATAGAGAATCAACCTTCTAGTTTCAGTGGCATGTTACAACCATACAACGCTTCAAAAGCACATCTTGACACCACCCAACCATTCTGATTCCAACATCCAATTACAGCATTTATCCTTATGCAAGTAGATGATGAAATAAAATGTCAGCTTATATGCATTTGTTGGTAATCAAATGTGATCAGAACCACATTTTCAGTAGCAATCATGTTAGAAAAGTATTATGTGTCAAAATTTTGTTTTGAATCCAACACTCTAAAAGAGCATCTTGACACCACCCACCAATTCTGATTCTATTGCATATCCAATTACAACATTTAACTCTAGGCAAGTAGGACCAAGATGAAACAAAATAATCAACTTATTGGCAATTGTTGGTCATCAAATGTGACTAGAACCATTTTTCCATTAGCAATAATACCACAAAAGTATTTTATGTCGAAATTTTGTTTTGGATCCCTTGATAATGTTTTATAGCTTCATCCAGGATTTTGTGTCAATTATTAATATCAACGAAAAATAAAATATCTCATATAGTCTCTTTCTTTCTTTTGAGATGAATTTGATAATCTATCCTGGTGTTTGCTATCTATAATCAAAACTCACCAGAATAAAAACTTTTCTCATTTGACTAGCATATATGTCTAAACAAACTAGAGCTTGTATATGAACATGGTCATGCATGTATGTGTTCAAGGATGAAATCCACTTTGCAGCATATATCAAAGATTTGCGAAGAGCATATTAATAGTTAAGTTCAATATTCATATCTAGAGAAGAAGACAAGTTAGCCAGCAGTCATGTCAATCAGTATTAAGTAACTGATCAACCAATTGATTCAGAAAATGTCAAACCAAACATCCAGCCAACAATCTCATGATGATAACCAACAAATCATATAGCTGAGTTCGCATGTCTATAAAATGGAAGATCAACATCATAAAGAAGGGTTTTTAGGGTCCTCTTGCAATGATGTATGTTCAAGATTAGTGGTGTAAATGAGACGAGAAGCTCGCGACCTACTCAAGCTCGACTCAACTCGACTATTACCGAGCTCAAATAGCTTGAACAATTTTTTCAGTCGAGCTCAAGTAGCAAAATACTCGACTCGAAGGCTCATGTGCCTAATCAAGTTTATATATTTTTAATAATATTATATTTATTTATAATATATATCATAAATTAAATATTTTAAAATATAATATGATATTATATTTTGTTTTAACCATACTTTCTTAATTATGAACGAGACTTGAACTCAAGCTCGAGTATGGCTCGACTAATATTCGAGTCGAGCTGAGTTGATCTCAAGAAGTGCTTTTTTTTAATCAAGTCGTGCTCAAGCTTAGATATTAAGGCTCGATCGATCTCGAGTAAAGTTTCGAGCCTGAGTGTTTGGAATCGAGTTAAGCTCGAGCCTCTAGCTACTCAAGTCGGTTCGGCTCGATTGCACCCTATTCAAGATGACGGAATCAAAAATATGAAACCTTTTCATTCTTTATGAGTTCATCAAAGAATCTGCGATCTTTTATCCGCATCCAATTCATACACTACTACAGACTACCTACTGAAAAATACAAAGAATATAAACACACTTATTTCAAAAATAACAGCCACCACTACCAAGAAAGAGGATTTGAACAAAACATGTACATGCCAAAAGAGTCCAAATCAGATGTTATTTACAACACCAGTTTAATTATCCAATTCATAATTGTCTCTTTGAAATACAGACAAGAAGCTCCTTTGGGGAGGGACAAAAGGCTTTCTTTTCTTTTCCTTATTTTCTCTTTTTTTAAAGAGACGGATAAATAGCTTTTGTTCAGCTTGCTTTACAACAGAAGAGTAAGGCATCAAAATATTGTTTTGTTGGGCATTAACAAAAGGTAACTTTCAGATCCACAAATCAGCAAACCATTATAGGGACAATATGCTAAAAGTAATCTTCCAAACAATAAAATGTTAACCATTTAGACATACTAATAGCTTTAAACTTCAAGGCTTCATCCTAATTTTGATGGTACATGACCACTGATTGATATCCAAATTCAATCACCTAGTCACTCATGCTAAACACCCACACAAGTAGAAACTCACAGTATATGCACCCAAATGAACAAAACAAATTGCAAAATAATGACCAAGCTTTCTAGTCCATCAAAATAATTTTATGGTCCATGGAACAATTCTGTAAGGTCAGAATTCTTGTTTTAAATGGATTCCTAATAAACAAGATTAATGCAAAAATCCACCTCAACAATAATCAATAAATCCCCACAGAACTAACGCCTACAAATAGACTGCTGTTCCCCTGCAATTGCAAATGAACATAGAACAAAGTGAATGCTATGCATAAGCAAAATTGCACCTGAGACAACCTTTTCGATCAAAACATGTCTATGCAGACCAATAACATACGACAAACAAGAATACCTTGGAAGAAAAAAGGGGGAAGGAAAGAAAAATCCCAGAATTTCAAACACTAAGCACACTCAAACCCAACAAAAAAAAGGGACGCAAAACTACATCAATATTTAATCACAGGTGACTTTCAACTGACAAAACAAGAGCACAGTCTTGCATCCCACAATACTAAAAGCCAACTCACAGAAAGAATGGAAAGAAAAAGTACAATAAAATAAAGAGAGAGAACGTGAAAACGTGCAAGCGTACGAAAGCTGAACCTCCAAACACTATTACCTTTTCCAGCAATTGATCAATCTCAGTTAAATAGAAAAATAAATAAATAATCATACGATCAAAACCCTATTTGACGTTGAACCAGTCTACTCTCCGATCTATATCCACCAATTCCTTTTTCTCCATCATCCTTCGCCTCTTTTTCACCATAGCATGGAACCAAAACATCATGCATCCCAATCTTCTCTAAAAAACAACTGCTTTGAACACAAGAAAATACTCACTCTAGAAACACAATACCCTGGAATATGCAGAGAGGGAGCATCTAAAAAGCATGTACAACATGTAAAAGAAAAGCTCAACCTCAAAAAGAAAAAACATTTTTTTCACAGCAACGAATCAATCTTGGTAGGGGGCAAAAAGAAGAAATAAGGAAAGAACCGTAAAACCCCATTCAGTCAAAACCCTATTTGTCTTGCAGAACCACGAAAAGCCCTAAATAAATCATAAAGCAGTTCTTGGACTAATCTATATATATATCCGCAATCTCCGCTTCCCCCATATCTGATCCTCCCTCTCTCTCTCGCCGCAGCATGATTCAAACCCCTCATAACTCCAATCGTCTCGAAAAACTACAATTTTTGAGCACAAGAAAAGACCAGAAAACCCTAGGTTACGTCCAGCCAAAAAGAAAAAAAAGAAAGCAAAAGAACAATTGTATCGCAGAAAAGCTAGGGCAAAGACATGAAATCGAAGACAGAGGAGATTGCGACCGTGTGTTACCTTCAAGAAGGAATGGTCGAGGTCGGAAGGAAGAGACGCGGATTCACAACCGTCGCGGAGCCGGGGGAAGAGAGAGAGCCCTAGAAGAAAGAGAAAGAGAGGCGGCGAGAGTGAAAAGGCCGCGCCTCCGTCGTCAGGCTTTCGGAACTAGTCTCCAAGAGAGAGCGGGGGCTCAAGATAATGTCCCGATTTCTTTTCTGGAAAGAATTATATGCGAGCCTTGGAGGGCCGGCTTCTAGTATAACAAGCTGTTCGGCGCTTGGGCCAGACCACGGCCCACTAACTCGACCCGTTCTGGGGTGCGTATTTTGGTCTGAGGCCGGAATTAGTATACAGAGAGGCCCTGACTGGAGATTCATGAGCCATGTAAGTCTGGCCCAAATTTGAAAAGGACCTGGTTTACATTTGGGAAACTTATGTGACTCGTATAAATGTGAGGACTGGTATTAAATACTATGGGTGGGACGATTCCCCTCTGGTTTCCAAATTCTAAAGCTTTTAAGCTCCTGACCTTGCCTATATCAATTGCAGCCAGGGTTCGCTTGTGATATACTCTTATACATTGAGTTGTAATTGGGCCGAGCATCATGGGCTAGAAATGGGCCAGGCCATCTCTCAGTATGTGGCTGAGCAAGCACCGCACGTAGACCGGTCCAACCACCTAACCCGCATCTCCAAACACTAGCCGACAAAATAATCGTGGCGAGGTGTTGTTCACATCCCATATTGTTGTTGAGCATCGTTTCTTTTCGTCCACATTTATTTGTATAACGATTCAGGACTAAAAAAATTAGCCAAAAAATATTATTTAAATTCTTTAATTCTGTATAAGTATTCAAGATTTATTCAGTGAATAATCGATGTAGGACTAAACACACGCCCGCATGAGTCCTCGCATACAAAATCTAAATCAAAATTTGAGGTTGGACCAATTCAAAAATTTATATGTTGTCGAGTCAAGCCCATCCATCTCCAGCCATATTGATATCTAATTAACAAGCTCCTAAGAAGCATTGCATGCCGAAGCTTTGGTGCATTGCACTCTTGTGCACGTCTTCTACAAATATTCATGTAGATGGTCTAATTCCACGTACCAAAATTACCTTTCCTCTTAACTTATTTTGGCACCAGCAGATCTTCACTATGTATTTCAAATGCGAATGATACTTTGCCTTTCCAACTCTTCTGGTAGAATTTTTCTTTGTTCATCTTTTACTACGAGAGACATTAATGGGTCAATAAGAACCCTGACCACGTAGCTCAAATGTGGAACGAAGTTGCGTGCACTTCAAACAAACTTGGACGAACGTTATGAATCTACGAAGTGCATCTGTTTCTTAGGCTCTCTTGAATGCCCCGAGTCAATGGGGATGGACCATCCAATCCAGTGGCTTCCATGACGTCCGACCTTGCATGTGGATGCAAGGCTTTGAAAATGATCGAAATTGAAAGAAGGCTCCTTAAGCTGGTGAGGGCTTCACTGGTTTTACCAAATGACAGGATCAAATCCCATCTTTACTAGAATTTTCTAGGACCTGTTTGGTTTGTGGAAAGAGGAGGAAGGAAAATATGGTCAACGAAAAAATGAAAAAAAATGCCATTTATTTATTTGGGATTTTTAAAAGCAGAAAAATGGAATTTCACATAGGAATAAGATTTCTGCATTTTATGGGAACGAAAAACTAATATAGAATATGGAAAAGTCTAATTTCCACCGGTTGAGAATTGGTGTGATTTTTCTTCTAGAAATATTTTTAAACTTTTAGATAGAATGAAGTAAGATCTTTTTTTTTTTATTAAGAGTATAATAGATATTTTATACATTTTTTTCTAAAAATAGTTGCTCGACCAAACATACGTTTATCCATGCATCGTTTTTCTAGAAAAAATAATCCAGCGAGAGAGAATATTTTCGGAGTCCTTAGAGCTACGGGCTCGTTTGGTTCGCGGGAAGTATTTTCCCTCCTAGGAATATGATTCCTGGGAATCAGATTCCTAGGAAGAGGATACCTAGGAAAGTACTTTTGGCATGTTTGGTTAACCATGGAAAAGTGACAAATTTCCAAAGTGCTTATGTTTGGTTGACCATCAACTTTCTTAGGAAAGTTATGTATAATTCCTATTATGCCCTTAATATAAATTAGGTCTTTAATGCCTCTTTAATGCTTCTTTAATGCTGAAGGGTCTTTTTGGGAAAAAATAAAAAAGGAGTGATTCCCACCTCATAGGAAAGTAACTTTCCCATGTTTCTCATGGGAAAGACTTTCCCATGAAATGTGGGAATCATATTCCCATGGGAATATAACTTTCCTATCTCTCTCCTTTGAAAACTCCAACCAAACAAGAGGCATTTCATTACTTTCCCGTTGACCACACTTTCCCCCCTCCTTTTCCTGCGAACCAAACGAGCCCTACAAGTACTTGGAAGAGAAAAGCTACCTTCTATAATGTCTACATGCCCTTCCTATTACTAATAAAAAAAAAAGAATACTTAGATCTTACTACGCCCATTACCATAATCATGACATCATCGCAAACTTGTGACTTGTGAACAGGGAATTGGACCAATCCATGGTCAGTGTCATTCAGTTAATATACTCTGGTCGAGTTTTTGCTGAAGAATTACGTAAGTATGCCCAACTCTGACCTGGACCGGATTGATTAAATTTTGGTGGATGAGGAAGAAGATGTTGGACCCGAGCTAATTAATGTCCTGTCTAAAGGACCAAAACAGAAAAAGGCCTCGGGGCTGCGCCTGCACCCACATTATGCTCCTATTTATTGCGTTCCACGGCCATTAATCAAGAGGCAAGGAGCAGGCCGTCGAATACCAAGGCATGACCCAAGCATTTGCTACGCCTTGATAGTCGAGGGAAGACGTTAACGCCCATCCTGCCTTGGGAAGAGAACTTTCCATTTCTCAAGGCAATGGCACGCTGGCAAATGGGATTCAAATGAACAAAGATCCACTCATAGATTGTTTGTCAATTTATATTAGGTTCTGGCTGATAGATGTTTTCATCTTCAGATAGTAATTTCGATGGCCATTTTACTCTCGGGTCCTGTTCCAGTCCTGGATAGGTTAAAATTGAACAACTTAAATTAAACAGGGCTAATATTTTGCCGTATGTGAAGGATAAGCATAAAATGATTAACTATGCAAGGACTATACATGAAATTGTCATGTTTTCCATGGAATTTGATCACCACGACATGTCCACGGATGCAAACTAATCTCTGACCATGGAGCTACTTGATATTCCAAAAGAAAGCATAACTTGTAGCCAGAGCTTGCTTGTATATGGCACCTCTCTGTTTTGGCCAGTGCGCCTCCTTTCCTCTCTTATCTCTAAGGGAGATCTTGGGAAGCTGAAGGAGTGGAAATGGGAGAAAACACCAAGGGCAGTAAGTAACAGTAGCAAGCAAGGAACTTGCGTAACAGTAGCAAGTAATTGTTTGCCTCATCACTTGTGGCGAGTGCGCGGCTAGATGGATGCAACAATCATGAAAAAATTAGATCCGACACTGCATGC
Source organism: Phoenix dactylifera (assembly GCF_009389715.1). Classification (NCBI taxonomy): domain Eukaryota; kingdom Viridiplantae; phylum Streptophyta; class Magnoliopsida; order Arecales; family Arecaceae; genus Phoenix; species Phoenix dactylifera. The sequence goes on from NC_052399.1 coordinate 27,703,450, forward strand.
ACTAACATGGCTGCACACCATATCAATCATCCCATCTTTCCGCCATAGGTCAATCACCGAAATAAGCGCATGTGAAATAGAGCTCATAAAAAAAGAACGAGCACGATTGGCATGGTACACAGCTATATAATATACGTGGTGATCATGGGGCTGTGCAAGTATAATCGGCATGGAGGATACTCATCGCACTCGCAAGGCCCAGGATCACCGTCCACGCGTGGGTTGCGCTTTGGAGACATGAACCTGCTCTCGATACAAGAAACACAAGCGGAGCAAGCTTAAAGCCACAAAAACATTTTTCATACTTGGTATGGATCTGTTTAATCTACCAAATTTGAAGCACGGAACGACTTAAAACAAAGGGGGCAAAAAAATGAGATCGATGTAGGTATAGGCGCGTAAGTACAACACGGTGCATCAAAAGCAAATATTCTGTTAGTTTTGATCAACTTTTCTTCGGTTCCGGGTTGTAAGCAACTATCGTCGTATATGTGGTTGCTTAATTGTTGCTCCTTATATAATCTAGTGCTGCCGGATGAGGCAATCTTTAAAAGGAATTTACAATAGTGAAAGGGGACAATTAATGATGTGCTCCCTCACGTACTCCCAATTCCCAAACTTTGTTAATAAATACTCTCGGGAGCGGGTCCGAAGCAGGGAGAGAACCACCATCCATAAGAAACGAGGGAAGAAGGTGAAGAAGCAATATAGCTAGGAGAGATGGCCATGGCCAAGTACTCCATGATGCTTTTGTTGCCGCTCCTGGCGACGGTGCCAGCTCCATGCCAAGCGACGCTGGAGGAGGACGAGAAGGAGTGCGCGGACCAGCTGCAGAACCTGGCGCCGTGCGTGCCGTACGTGAGCGGGAGCGCGCCGAAGCCGACGCCGGAGTGCTGCGCGGACGCGGAGAAGGTGCGGGCCAGCCAGCCCAAGTGCCTGTGCGTGCTTATCGTGGAGAGCACCGATCCCTCCCTCGCCCTCCCCATCAACACCACCTTAGCCCTCCACATGCCCGCCGCCTGCAACAGCGACGCCAAAGTCTCCAACTGCCCCAGTACTTGATACCAACCTCCTTTTTGTGTGTTCGCTGTTTCACTAAACAGTTTAGAAGAGCGTGAACTCCTCTCTTTTGTTTCCAGCGCTTAATGTATTGTATGGGGGTTTGGCAGGCATTTTGAAGCTGAATCCGAGCTCACCTGAAGCCAGGATATTTAAGGATGCGAGTGGGGATGCGACGGCCTCGACGAGTGCTTCCTCATCTACTCCTACTGACTCTGCTTCGGGTTCGGCTTCTGGCGGGGGGTCGGGGGCTAAAACGGCACCTAACAACAGGGGAGGGAGACTGGAGAGCTTTGTGGGTGGTGGTGTTGCTGTTGCTAGCCTAGTGGTCTGCAGTGCAGTTCTTTTTATGTAACGTCTCATGCATGGGGTGGAAGAAGGAGGCTTTTATGCCGTCCGTCCGTGCATGGAGAACAAGTTGATGAAGTGATGCCCCCGAAGTTTCGCATGGACGGTGCGAGAGCCACCTGAGTGTCGTGTAATAAACTTGAACTTCTAATTTGTAATAAATCTGTCTCGTTTCTAGCTTTTTATCCCACTGCTATCTATCTCCATCAGGAACCCCTTAAACTCAACCGAAGGGTATATAGTTAGATTAGCCTTGTCGATCGAGGGTCTCTTGCTCCCATCTGGGACTTCTGATGGTAGACGGTGGGAAGACACTCTGATCCTGAAACAGTTCCAGTATGAGTTTTGCTTGCACCTTACGGACAAATCAGCATGGTATCCATAATTTGGATGAACAAACAGAAATAAACAGCAAAGGCAAATTGCACCGGTATGATCAGAGATCGGATGCATAGGAAATTAAGCAGGCCGGCGGATAATGAAACTGAAATTATGGTGCCAACAGCTTCTCGGGATTCAGAAAATATATCATCTATTTTAACCAGCATCGTCCCGTGCCGCTGATCTGATGACAGGAATCCATCATGACGTGGGAAACTTTTGCTTGGAGGATGCAGCGGTCAAGCCTAGCAACTTTAGCAGCACCCTTTTGCATACATCCGAAATCCGAGAGCTGATAAATATCAAACACTCGATGCAATCAAATTTCACATTGTTCATTATATCTTATAGTTTTTCCTGTCATTTTGATTGTCAAGCTTTTAACACGTACAACAACATCATTGCCCTTAACGGGAAGTCATTGTCCATTCCAAACTCGAAAACAGAAAAGAAAAGAAAACTGAGGTGCACTTTGTTTCCAGTAAATAATAAAGCAATCTGAGAATTGGAGGAAGGCTTCCCGTTGCTCCAATAACATATTCTTCAAGTAATGCAAATCTCTAACAGCTTCAGCAAACATAATGGCCATATAATCGAAAGTGCTGCACACAAATCACACCCGTACCATCTCTCTGATTCCATGATGGAAAAGTTGAAGCACAATGTCACCAGCATCTCCAGTAACAAGCTAGGGAATAAATTATGCTGATTGTCCTATGTCTTGCTGACATCTGCTCTTTGAATTACAATAGAAGCATCACATGTTGCCCTATATAGACACTTAGTGATACTGATTTACAATCAACCAATTTGTCGTGCATTTCTGGTTCACCATCATTATTTCCGAACCCTTTCTTGATGCTTAGGAAACAATAGCTGTCTTCAAATGGATTAACCCGACAACCAACCATACCTAGTGATTTCAAAATGAAAATTTCAGTCAACCTTACCAAAGGGGTCTTTGGAATGTAGGTCATAAAACAACCTTGTATGAATGGAGACGAGATTCAACATTCATTCTATCTCACGATCCGTGGAAAACATTGGCTGACATCTATAGATGTAAAAGCTACAACCAGTACTCTCAAAGCAATGGTTGATAAATGTTGTGGCTATCACCAGGATCCATTCACCATATACCCACATACATCGGTATTTCGTGCAGGCTTGCAGAGAAGAATTTTCACTTCAATACAGTCAGTTGGAAATCACAAAACAGAATCATCTACTGCATTTCTTGTTGTGGCTCTGCACTATTCCCCACCCTCTGGTCACCGTGATGATATCCAGTGTCCATGCCTGAAGAGCCTGTGGAGCTCCCTACTTCAGACTTGCATAGGGGGCACAGTGCGTTTATCTTTAGCCATTTATCCACACATTCCATGTGGAAATAGTGGGTACATGGAAGCTCACGGAGCTCATCATTATTTACATAATTTGCCAGGCAGATGCAACAAACCTGCAGAAGCCATAGCACCAAAATACATTGTAAATTACCGGAAAGGACAGGACCTCAATTCAGTGAAAAAGTGGCCCTTCATGATGTAAAGCAAGCACTATTTTTTGATAACCACGAGACACACGACTCTGAATTACCACTGCTTGACTACTATAAATGCAAATGGATGATCAAAATGCAAAACAGACTTATAAAAACTCACAGCATCCTCCGCAGAAATTGTGCGCTCCTTGTCAGTACCAGCAGCCAGGATCCCGCCATTGACTTGATTTTCTGAGTTAATTTCGTTCTCGTCTCCATTTTGAGGTCGCTTTAATTTGAACTTGTAGGTTGGTAGTGCATTAATTAATTCTGAGGTAGCACCTCTGCCGTAGCTCATGTCCTCTCTAAAGCCCATGATAGATATAATGCAAGGCAAGCAGCAGCATATCATTGCGCAAAGAATGAATGGCATAGCATACCCAATACAGCTGAATGTAAGGAAAACAATACATAACCTGAGGAAATAGATAAATTTTAGTGGCAGATCAGGATATGAATGAGACGAAAAAAAATGTAAACCACAACCATACCCGTATAGGTTAGGAGCATCATGAGAAGATGAGCGCCCACCAAATATCCACACATTTCCAACAACAAACCACACAGCAAAGAAGCAATCTAAGGCCATTTTGAAACGGTCAACTAAAGCATTTATCCTGCAAATTACCACATACAACTTAAATGGAAAATTCATAACAAGGAAGAAGTTATGCCTAGAAAATTACACCAGGTTCCTGCATAGTTCTGTGACAGTAACAAAACAAACAAAGGCCCTGGAAAGATTAGACCAAATTTCATGTGCCATCAGTACATATTTAATTGTCCTGAATAATCAATGTAAGTCTTATTCCGCTTATAACATGAATGCCCAAGGAGAGGCATTCACTAAACACATCTCTTCACACAAAAAGAAAAAAAAAAAAATCAGTCCACACTAATGTACTAAGGGAATTCACTAAGAAATGTCATCCCTCTCAACATACCATTGACGATATCCCAATCCTCATCAGCAAAAAAAAAAAAGGAAGGCAAGTTTCTCTATGGGTTTCAACCTTGCGTTGGTCAAGCTATAACATTCTTAGATTCGCAACAAACCATAAAAAGGACGGTCCAATGAATGAGGCTCCCGCCATTGCAAGGCCCGAGGAGGGTCAAATGTATGCAGCCTTACCTTACATGCATATAGATTATTTCTGTGTTTCGAATTCGTTACATCTAGGGCATAATGAAACAACCTTACCAAGGCTCGCCCTCTATTCACAACAAACCATACATACTTTAAAAGAGTCCAACTAGCTTCAACACTTATTAAGAATGGAATCCTCTCCATCATTCATCACATAGCAACCACAAGGCAACGAAAATGATAGGCATTCTAATCTCACCATAAACCATCCACCGGCTCCAGAGATAACTAGGTTTTCTTAAAAGCTACACCAGGATTGGTATTGCTTGCATTGCATGTTTCAAAAAACAAATTTAGGAAAGGAGTTCAAAACAAATGGGCTACAAATGTACTACTCAATCTAATAAGTTGATTCATGCTAATGCAATTCTTCGGCTGCATTCGGTTTAGGGTTAAAGTATAATAAAACCACATTAACATACTAATTTAGGACCAATTAGGGATGGCTTATGATATACATGGAAGGGCCTAGGGAAAACAATAAATCAAGGGCAGGTTTAATTTGGTTGCTTGCTACTCTAAACAATATTTATGGGACCAAAGAGTGCCGAACCGGCCGGTTTGGGGCATACCGACCCAGACCGGTCAAGAACTAACACGATTCAGCTATTAATTTCGAGATGGCCCCAGTTCACATATTAAACTCCACTCCCCCTTGCTCGCCCACTTGCGATGAATGCCTGCCCCATCCGCTTGCGATTTTGACAGATGCCTGCTCGCGAACACACCTTGATCCTGGCGGCCACTCACGATGGTCTAGTAAGTAGCTTCCTCCCTCCCTCCCTCCCTCTCTCTCTCTCGCATGCGCTTTCGGCTTACGATTAGGATTTGCGGAGGCAACCCTCCCTCTCCCTCTCCCTCCCCCCCCCCCCTCTCTCTCTTCCTCACTCTTTTTCTCCCTTTACCCCTCCCTCTCCCCCTCTCTCCCGCCATCATCGCTTCGGATCGGTGGAGAGTGGACCAGGGGAGAATGTTATTTATTTTCTATTTCGAATTGTCATTTTGTTTTTTTTTAATTTTTGAATTATGAATTGAAGTTGGCAAACCATATGCCGACTTCAGATCAAAATTTGGAAATAAAAAAAAATCCAAGATGGACCAGAATGGTACGGTAGAAGTATCGTATCGTGCCATACCATTGGACAACCGATACGAGTCCCGGTACCAGTATAGAATATCCTGTGGGATAGTAGTGATGAAATATTGAGATTAAGGACAAAAATGGTCAGATACATCTTCCTTAGGACTTTTGTGGGGAGAAAGAAAGGAGGAATAAGGTCTTAAAGCATTCCAAGCCAGGTGAGAGACCGTGGTTGCTTTATAATAGAAATTCAGAAAAAAAATAATTCAGTCAAGTGGTATATCAGCAGACATAAAGATAATAGAAGAAATATCTATAGGAAGTGGGGTGCAGGAGAGAGATGAAAAAGAAAGCAAAAGAGACAACAAGAGAATGGAACTTGGCCTTAAATCTTCAATTCCTTTCAGATAATTCATGTACAATGCTACTAGTGGCCTGCCATGACTTTTTTTTTATATTTTATATAAACTTGATTTGCAAGTAATCTAGGACACTTAACAACTACGTAGCCGATTTCCAAAATGTTGGCTAAAAGGAAAAATTCAAAATCCCATGTAACCTTATTTATGAACACACCAACAATAGCTAAAAATCTAATCCTAACAACTTTATGATTTATCCAACCCAACAAATACCTAAAGTAGGACTCTTGCACATAGATTCCAATTGAAATAGGACTATAAAACACAGTTTAAAAAAAAATTATTTAAGCTAAAACACAAAAAATACAATAAAATATATGACAAACTAATTTTTATTCACCATCATTCGCTTCCACTGCATGGGATCTCGTCCCTGAGATCATCTCAATGTTTTATATCCTTAGGCTCCACTTCTTAATCTTCAAGGTTTGACGATGGAAGCTAACCTGATTTTTTTTTTGCAATCACTCTATTAGTTGGATCTTCTGGTACCCTTTATTCAATGACCATAAAAGTTTTTATCATCCAATTGTGGCATCGATAAATGAATCTGCAAGATCAGCAAGCAATGGATCTTCAAAGTGCATCGATACAGTTATAGACGTTGATTGATAGCAATCCATGCCTTGGTGAATTAGAAATTATTCAGAAACTGCAACTTTGGGGCTTTCAGTCCTCTCAACTGGATGCTGCAGATATGGTTAATCTTCAACTGCAGTCTCTTAATTTGAAGATTCACTGTTTGTAGGGTTTTCCATAAATAAATCTTCAATTGCAACATCCTCATCATCATAAAATTGATCTTCATCTATAACAATGCATGGTGGAACACCTTGGGCTGTACATATGCTTCAAGAAAGCTATAATTGATGCTAGATCATTTTTTATACATGTCAAGTCATCACACATCTACCCAAACACCTTATATTCGGCATGTTGATGAAAAGCATCAATCTTGAAACCTAACTATTCATAATAGCAAGCTATGAAGGGAATGAAATGAGAAGAAAAGAATAGGACGATTGAGGGAAAATAAAGAAAAGTGTGGGACCCTTCAGCTCTAATACCAAATATGATATAGGACCAATCAAGGATGGCCTACAATGAATGGAAGGACTTAGTGAAAAGGGTAAATTAGGGATAGGTCTAATTTGGTTGCTTGCTTCCCTAAACATGCATACGGGACAGCAATGATAATGATTAAACACAAGTAAAAGGTCAAATAAATCCAACCCACAGTTTTTGTGATGGAGAAAGAAAGGAGGAATAAGGATTTAAAGCATCCTAGGCTAAATGAGAGAATCTGCTGTTTATGTATCATAGAAATTCATAAAACAATGCATGCTGAGTAGAGAGATATATCAGTAGAGATAAAATAATAGAAAAAAAACTATAGGATGGGGGGTGAAGGGAGATGAAAGAGAGGAACAGAGGGACAAAATAGTTAAGAATCAAATCATGATGACTTTATGACTTATCCAACCCAACATTACCTAAAGTGGATTCTTGCACATTAATGTCACTTGACATAGAACCCTAAATCATACTAAAAATTATCTAGATAAAAACTTTGAAAATTCAACAAAATATATTGTACTTACTCCACTTAAACTACTACACTCTTGAAGGTCATTTTATCCTAAGGACAAAAGAGGCGTTTCGAGAAGTAGACATGTTTTTTTTTTGTATGTGTGTGTGTTTTTTTTTTGGGGGGGGGGGGGGGGGGGGGGGGGTGGTGGTAATCCAAAATAAACTATTCCACTCAATAGTGTGTAGTTCACTCCAGAGTAAAGTGGGTTAGCAGAAAGCTGACCCATTTACTTTGGGTTAAGGCTAACATAGTCTGCAACTAAATACAACCTTGGTGAGCAAGGTACCCCAGAAAAATGATAGTTCTCTAATTAGTTTATTGAGCTCCATAGTTGCAGTGGCATGCCTATAAAGAAATGCCATTCATAGTCTTCCCCATGGTTTGCCATACCACCTCGTACCCGCCCGGTATGGGGTGCATCGTACCGGAAGAAAACCGGTATGAAACATACCTTCAAGTCAGTACAAGCCCCGTAGCGCCCGTACCGAGGCGTACCGAGATGTGTACCGGTCCGGACAAGTATAGAAGTGTATTGGACCATACCATATTATACCATACTGTACCAAATTGATAAAATACCAATACGATACTCAATACCGAGATTGCGAACCTTGCTTTTTTCATAATTCACGATTTATAGCCTTCGGTGAAAAACCTATCAAATACCACTCCCCATTGTTTAGAGTTCTATCTCATTCAAACCACAACACAGTCTACAACATGGTTCACACGGACTACATGTATTCCAGAGAATAGAAAAAAGCAACAGCAAATGTGACACCAAAAGTGATTGGGTCCACCACTGATTAAAAAAGGAAAAAAAACATGAACCAACATCTCAATACAAGTATTTTAGATAGTGTCAAGAATGGAATTCCTTGGAGAGAGCTTGGTATACCACATGAATGCGGCTCTAGAAAGGATTTCCACAAATTGCCGTAGTAGCAACGACCCCTTTCTGCCCACTCAATTGGATAAAAATTCTGATTTCAAGGTGGAAGGCAATTAGTCAAAAGAACAAAAGTTCAGAGAAAGTCGCAAGTCGAGAAGCAGACTTTGATTATATTCCTTTTTCTTGGAATTAAATGGACATTGTATATTTTAGATGCCTTAAAAACAAGTTTTCAGATTATGGAACATAATATACAAATACTCAAATAACTAGTTTGTACAAGCCATGACAGATCAAACTAACAAAATATTATCATGCCCTCTGTACTGATGCAATACTGACACATGGTATTTCACCTCTAATTTGCTGTGCCGGCACCAAAAGGTGTACCATGCGCCAATATGATACAGATCTTATCGATTTGTGCCATATAATTAAGGTGACAGAATGGGTACAGTACCGATTCTTCACTCCCTAAAATTATGGTATATAAGGAACTAGCCCCTCCTAATATTCTGGCCTAGTGTGACAGTGTAGAGCTCTTCCCAAAAATCAGGGATCTTGAAACAAACTTGCATAGAAAAGGTATAGAAAAAGAGGAGAAAAGAACGAAATAAACGGACCTCCAAAAAGGCACCCCCATCCTGAATACGTCTTTATAATTTCTCATTAAGGGAAATAAAAGGCATGTGGCACCATTCTCTCTAAACAATCCAATAATGTCTTCCTTAAATCCTCTCTATAAATCCTACTAAATAAACATAATCAGGAAATAATTATTAGGTTTAATCACTTCCTCCATAGATGACTCCATGTATCTCCTCTCACTTATAGATCACCTACCTTTAATAAATCCACCACTTCGTTTAAATTCTTTCATTTTGCAGAAGAGAAAAACAAGCCAAATGCACTAGCGATCAGTCAAGTGCATATATCAAATTGCATAAGATTCAAGAAACCCCAAGTAGAAGGGAGCATAGCATTAGATGCTTCTTTCACTTCCATTTTGGTGGAAAAACTAGTTCAAAACATGGTTGTTCTCATCTTATTGAAAAAAATATATTAACATCCAGATTTGCCCTGTGATATGCAAAACTAAGAAAATTAGCATTTAAAGATAGGTGATTGGTCTAGCTCACACGCTTAAGTCATTCTCTTCCTCTTATATTCGATTGTTAGCAATACAATTCCTTATTTATTTGAATTAACAAAAAATATAAAGAAACTTGAAGTTTTGTTTATTTTTTCGTAATTAACAATAACAATACATGAATTTTAATTATTAAATAACAATATCTAATATTTTTCTGAACTGAGAAGTTTATGGATAATGAAAAATACAGACTTTATATTAAAGAAAATTTTCGAAATATAAACTAATAGTAGTAGATTATCTCAATTTAAAATTATTGAATTTGGTTAAATATGTCATAATGAAGATTATAATATATTACATCGATAATATATCTTAACTTTTCAACCCACATGACCAGAGAATGTATGGTGTTGGCCCACAAGGAGAAAATTTTGGTTCCACCAGTCCATATATTATTCCTATACACTGCATTTCTACATGATGCAAAAAGAAGAAATCAAGGTTGCTTTCTTGTCAGACAAAAGGAACTAATGCATAAAGGTGCAAATGAGCCAAGGTTAAGCGAGATAGGCTACGATGAAGCTCAGCTTATTTTATAATCAAGCCAAATTTGAGCCAACTCATTAAAATTTTAGTCGAACTTAAGCTGCTCGATAACAACTTGTCTAAGAAATCTTTCGAGAGTATAAGGCCTCTTGAGGCAAACACATATACTTTCAACTAATTTCCATTGTTTTATCTCGATATTACTGCTGAAATGCATTCATTTGTATGTGAACTATATCAATATTCAGCAATTTTAATATAAGAATTCTTTTTATGAATCACAAGTAATATAATAGATATTGTAATTATATATTGCTTTTTACTCCTATTCTGAGCTCAGCCAATCTGATCTCAAGTGAGCCAAGACTAGCTTAACTTGTTAACTCTTCGAGGTGAGCCAAATTAGGAGCTGAACACAAGTTGCTAACAGTTTGTTCATTGAACAGCCCTACTGAGAAAATTAGATACGATATGCAATGGCCCGAGAGAGAGAGAGAGAGAGAGAGAGAGAGAGGGTATTCAAAGGATATAGCAAATTAGAAGGCCGGCATCTAAAGCAGGTGAGAGATTGCTTTGGTGATCAAAATCTGGTCAACTTTTAGAATCAGACAAAATTTTGGATATTTACTTCAACTATAAAGAAAGTTTTTGATAAGTTATGCTAGTTTACATAACATATGAAAATCCCAGAAGATATGCAGTTACAAGGGCATTTTCATGATTTCTACATGTTCATCACACCTACTTGTCTGATAACAACGCCCCTTGCCGCCTTGCTGGTCTGAATCATCTAATAGGTGCCCTAAAAGTTTTGCATCATGTGAAGTCTCTCATGCCAAAAAATCTGGAATATTTTATCTAATAGATGCACTAGTGAGGATTGGAAAAAAGAGGATTGATGATGTGAAACATGTTAGTGCAAATTCCAGATCAAGGAAAGAGGGAACTGATAGACACTAAAAGTTCATATTAATGCCCACTGCACAGGCTATTAAACTGTAGGCACAACTGTCTATTATGCCTGAAAAACATCTCTGTGAATTTTAAACATGCTCCCAGGAACACTATATTACCACTACAATGCATTTTACACTTTAATATCTATTTCTTGATAAGCAAATCAATTTGTTGTAACAGGTGTATATGTAACATATACATACTACGTAGATCACTAAAGCCTGAATTGAGGCAAGCACACCCTAGGCCCTTATTAGCTTGTCTCATTACATTCCTAGCATAAGCAAACTGAAGGTGAGATGAGATCTGTATGTTTGAAATACCCAATTTACTTTAATTAAACCACTTCATTTTTAAGGTAAAATCTACATGTTGAAGCCAACATCCAAATGCAACCAGCCACCTTGTCATGGAATGCCCCCTGCTGACACCCAATCCATAGGCAACAACCACGTACTCAGTAGTATAGGTTTCAATAGAAAACAAAGTGTTTGGTCAATTTAGAATGTAGATGGCAGAAAAGGAATTTGATATCATATATCATGTGTTCAAGGATTGATAGAAACTTGACCCAACAATCAAAAAAATTAACAACAACTATCTTTCATACACAGTGCTTATCGGTTCATGCATAGTGCTTAACGCCGAGAAATAGAAATTCCAAACAGGAAGGAGATAAAAAGACAAAATTAGAAGGCACAAGGTGCAACATTCCAACAAAATTTAAGATTGCAATAAGAATCCATCATCTAGCACATTTGCATAGAAAGAATAAGAAAGTACCTTGGGCTCGCAGTTAGAATACTTTGCCCTAGGTGTGAGACAGGAGCATTGCTATGGTTGTTTTCACCTTCTGAGGATTGAGTAACAGAAATGGATGTATAAGGATTAGATTCAGGACGGATGTCCCGAGAAGAACTCTGAAGTGAATGAGCAGAAACTTGCTCAGAGCCCTGACTGTTGCGATGAATGTAGCGCCAATAAAGATGAGGAAGAGTAGCAACACAGCCTGCTGTATAACCTACGATCCATGCAAACAATGGAGCTTTTGGATGCTCATGTCTTGACAAGGAGAGAACTATAATAGCTGCTATAATTTGGCTCACATTAACAACAAGCTCAATCGAAATCCACAAACCAGAATTCAGAGGGCTTCTATGACGGCGACCATAATTATCACTTCTCCTAGTCGATGATGCATTTCTTGAACTAGGTACTGTAGGTGACACTCCAGATGTTTGGGAGACCGGAGCTGGTGTGCTTGTTGAAGGCCAATCTTCAAAATGCACTTCAACCAAGTCATTTTGGTCATATTCATGAGATTGTGATGTGGAAGCGGAACCACCCCTTGATATATCAATTATGTGCTCATGTTCATTAATATTAGCTGGTTGCTCCATCAGCAAAGGATGTCTGTCAGTTTGACCTTCACTGAATAGCTCCAAAGGAGGAACAGCCATCAACATCCACCAAGCAATATGACATGAAAGATGGCATAGAAAAGTAGCAATATGCCACTTTCCTTATGCTTCCGTTACCTTTTTCTGAGAAGCTCAAATTTGTCCTGTATAAAACTCGATAACAGCACTGGCCACAATAAATAAATCTTCCACTTCACCTTAACAATAGACAGAGATGCTTTGAAGTTTGAAAGAACCACCTCTAAAGAACTCCATCAAGCAAACTATGCTTTTTTTTTGGTGGGGGGGGGGGGGGGGGATCGTCTTCTATGAATAGCAAATTCAAGTGGAGTCAATCCAACCTGCAAATTTAATTATATTCTTATTACATGGCGAAAAAGCTACAGTTCTTTTAATTGTTTATACTGCAGTTTATATATATATATATATATCAAGGTCTTCTTCTATGAATAGCAATTCAAGTGGAGTCAATCCAACCTGCAAATTTAATTATATTCTTATTACATGGCAAAAAAGTTACAGTTCTTTTAATTGTTTATACTGCAGTTTATCTATCTATCTATGTGTGTCTATATATATATATATATATATATATATATATATATATATATATATATATATATATATATATATATATATATATCAAGTTATTACTGTATGAAACATGAAGCTTCAGACAATTCAAACTGCTGCTCCATGAAACATTCAAACTGCTGTCAGACAATACTATTATATATAAACTTTGCTGAGTCCCTATTTACCTGAAGAGGCCAGGGATGGTAGTCTACTACCCTACAATAGTGAGGCTAGTGTGCTTAGAACCAAATTTCTAATTTATGCCATAACTTCTTAAACGTGATGGACCTGCAGTTTTGTTAAGAAAAACAACATGCCATTTTCTTGATGAACTTCAGCTTACTAAATATTCGTTCAAAGAAATTAGGTAAGCACGATCATAATACTTCGAGGGCACAGCTTTATTAACAAGATAGCACAGAAATAAGAGCTTTTCTCATGATATTGCTCAAATGTCTAAACACAAAATAATACGACTTGCAACGTGTAAAATGAAAACCTTTAATGAATGAAACACGCCAGCCTACCTTAAGTATTCAGGCGTGAAACCTTCAAATATGGAAAGTCTATCGCATCATTACCCACCACCGCATTATATGATAACATTTCCACTTCCGGGACAAGCACCTGTGGAGCAAGGTCAAATCATTCACAAGAGCATGCCAAAAGATTAGGTAAGAAAGGAGGAACGATCAAAATCCAATGCCGTTGCGTTCACCAATAAAGCCATATCAACCCAACAACGAAGGACATCAAACAATCTCTCAGCTCCAGATCAGAGAACTCTATCAAAAATTCAAATCCCGCCAAATCAAACAAGAGTTATCGTGATCTTATGAAAGAAAAAGACAGAAAGGTACCTTTAAAATCCCAGAAACCCAAAATCCGTCAACCAATGCCGTATAAAATTGCGAAAAAAATAAAATTAATAAATTAAAAAGAAAATTCTTGGAAGCCAAACCCTAATGTACAACTTTGCAGGTCATTAAAAACCCAGAGTAATGCATTAAAAATAATCATATCAAGATGAAATTTCCGACCTGAATTACAAAGAAAGGAAGGGATATCAACATCTCCTGCAAACAAATCTTCAAGAAAATAAGAATTCCAAGCGTATTCCAACCCACTTCGGCCGGATTCGGTCGGGGAATCGAATCCGGACACGAACAGGGGCAAAACCCTGAGATTAGAGGAGGAGCAGGAGGAGGGTTTCTTGCGATTAAAGGGACGAGAGGGTGGGAGAAATCGGAGGAGAACGCACCAAATCTCGCCACCTGTTGGCCCTCTATTGAAACTGGGGGAGAGAATCCGTTGGAATTTGCCTTTCGCTTCCCCTCGGCTCCCTTTTTTCCGCCCGAGCTTCCCTTCCCGTCGGAATATTTCTGGCACCCGCTTTCGACGTCTCCGTTGCTTCCAAGAACCGTTTCGGGACTTTATAAATAGAGAATATACATGTAGCGGTTTTTTGTATCGCGTCATATCATATCGGGAATTCTGCCGTTTTCCGTATCGTCTGATCTGAGTCCTCGAGGCGGAATTATTATGTGGATTTATTTCATATAACATAGATTCATTTCTTCTTTGAGAACTGATCTGCCTAATGTTTTCTTAGGCCCTGTTTGGGGAAGCTTTTGGTTTCTGACCCTCCAAAAGTACTTTTAGATGAAAAATTGTATTTGGTAAATTTTTCAAAAAGCTGTTTCAGCTTTTGCGAGAAGCTGAAAACAGCTTTTGGGAGGAAGCTGCAATTTGGAGCTTTTGGGAGAAAGCTGTTTCAACTTTTTCGGAAAGCTATATTTTTGACAAAAATGCCCATATTAAAATAACATAATTACATAGTTTGTCTCTTTATAAATCTAAAAATCTGCTGGAGCCAAGAACCCTACCCGTCAGACTCCCTTCTGTAAGAAAAGGTATTTTTCTTTTCAATTTTTGTATGCATCTCTTGAACCACATTTTAGAAAAAAAAAAATTTAATCCTTTTCCGTACCTTCGAAAATCAATTTATTGTTTTTTTTATCATCAACCTCGCGGCCCACGCTGAGGTCCTCCTCGAGCGTGGACCACGAAGAAGAGCCCCTGGACCGCAAAAAATTATTTTATTGGAAATTATGGGAAATTATTATGAAAAATTATTTTATACTAATAATTATAATATTTTATACCTTTATGTTTGTATTATACTATAAATATAATATCATATTATATTATATCATAATACATTAATATGTTATGTTAAATAATTTAATATTATGTTATATTATGGAAAATTAATTTATACTAATAATTATAATATTTTATACCTCTATTTTTGTATTATACTATAAATATTATATTATATTACATTACATTATAATACATTAATATGTTATTTTAAATAATTTAATATTATGTTATATTATGGAAAATTAATTTATAATAATAATTATAATATTTTATACCTTTATTATTGTATTATACTATAAATATTGTATTATATTACATTACATTATAATACATTAATATGTTATTTTAAATAATTTCATATTATGTTATATTATGATAAATTAATTTATACTAATAATTATAATATTTTATACTTTTATTATTGTATTATACTATAAATATAATATATATTACATTATATCATAATACATTAATATGTTATGTTAAATAATTTAATATTATGTTATATTACCAAATATTAATTTACTCTAATAATTATATTACTATTATGCTATATTAACATAATATTATTATATATTACAATAATATTATACTATATCGTATATTTATGTATTAATTTATGTTATGTTTTATTATGTTATGTTGTATAATACTATGCAATGTCCTTTATGGTAATTTTGTCATACAAAAGTACTTTCTCAGTTTGTTTACCAAAAACAAAATAAAGTACCACAGCACTTTACGAATGTAGTTACCAAACAGCAAACAGCTTTTTATAACAGCTCTACTTTAGACAGCTCTACTTCCAACAGCTCTACTTCCAACCGCTTTACTGCCAACAGCTCCCCCAAACAGGGCCTTACTCCAAAAGTGATTGAAAGGCAGTGAGCCACAGAGTGCGTCAAAATAATTGATATACACCTGGGCTCGTTTGGTCTGCAAAAAAAAATTTACGGCCAACAAAAAAGTAATAAAATATTTTTTATTTGATTGAAATTTTTAAAGAAAAGAGATGAAAAAATTATATTTTCATGAAAATATAATTCTCATGTTTCATAGAAAACTTACTTTCCCGTGATCGGGAATCACTCCATTTTTAAATTTTTTTTCAAAAAAGCCTTTAACAGTAAAGATGCATTAAAGACCTAATTTTTATTAAGGGTATAATAAGAATTACACATAACTTTTTCAGAAAAGTAGATGGTCAACCAAATATAAGCACTTTAAAAATCTGTCACTTTCTCATTGTCAACCAAACATGCCAAAAGTATTTTTTCAGGTATTCTTTTTCTAAAAATTTGCTTTCCAAAAATCATAATTTTAGAAGAAAAAATGCTTTCCGCGAACCAAACGAGCCTCTAATGTTAATGAGTTATGTAGTTAGTTTTATTGTTATGACTAAAATAATTGACATGTGATTTCTTAAACTAAGATGCAGCACCCGGCAAATATATCCAAAGAAAATCCTCTTTGCTATATAGATATAGTTATATTCATTGCACTATCATTCCTTCCTTCCTTCAATATGAAATGTTGGATTGAACAAGCTTTCTATGATTTGCAGGCGTTCGAAGTTGGGTGGAGTCATATTGTTTTTTCTCAAAACTTCCTAAAATTTATTCATCCAGTCTAAAAAAAATAAAAAATAAAACAAAGATGCTATACGGCACCTATTATATGCACAATAATAATTATCTTTCCAAAAAAAAAAGGGTGCAGTTTGCAAAATTTGTTGTTATAAACGATGATTATTTGATTACAAAATTTAAATAGTAAGGTAAGATGAAACTCCTTGTGCATGCAGAATTGTTGCCACAAGGCATTTTTCAATTTTAAACACATCCCGACAAGATTTGTCATATCGGTACCGGACTTCGCATCGGCGCCATACTAGTATAGTATCGGTACGGTACAGTATGTAATTTTTTGGTATACCGAATGTCTGTACGCTATCCGTATCGAGTACTGGTACTGAATTGGTATGATACGGTATACTCTGTACCACCCGATTTCAACTGGTAGGGCATACCATGTATCTCGATAAGAAGCATCAATCTCCATAGCTTGGATTCTCTCTAACTTTCGCTTTGAATATAAACTAAGAATAGATCTAAGGAAGAAAATCACCCAAATTTGCCTTCCCAAAGGGAGCCTAAAGCCAGGGTCAGGAAAAGAGAACAGTGAAAGAGTCTAAGTTTAATTGTAAAATTTCGGTTGCCTACATTCCTTACCGCCAAGGGGCCACACCAACTACTAGGAGCCTCCACTTCTTAATTTTCTTAAGGTGAACTTCAATGGCAGCGTTGACAGGGGAGAGAGCAGTGGAGGTGCAGGATTTGTCATCCGAGACCAGGAGGTCAGATTTGTGGCGGCCGGAGGTCGACAGATATTTGATTAGTCTGTATTGGGCACAGAGCTCAAAGCAACATGCGAGGGCCTCATCTATGCGAGATAAGTGTTAGGTGTGAAACGCATTCTCCTTGAGGGAGACTGGGCCATGGTGATTAGATGGATTCAGGGCGCGGCTGCTCCACAACATTTGCCATATTCCGCATGAGTGCACCTCCTATCGGACTACACACGTTTACAGGGAGGTGAATAGTGCTGTGGACTGGGGGCGTCTTATGCGGCCCATCACTTCGAAAGTTATATTTGGAAGACATTCCGTACTTTTTTTTTTTTTTTTTTTGGGATCTCATGGGCTACACCTACAGCGCGTGAGTCCCATTGTACCACCCAAAAAAAAAAAAAAGGCCACAGCAAGCATCGTTGGGCCGAGAAGCGCTAGAAATGAGCCAAAAGGTACTGTTGCCCAGATATCGCAGGATTCATTGTGACGACAAGGGTTATAAAAGAGCAGCCAGCCACAGTACCCGATTCCAGAAAGGTCTGTCCCCGGTTTGGATCCGGAGTTCTAAGGCCCAAGGACCTGCGACGTAGGGAACGTCAATTTGTTTCTTGCAAGACCCTTAAGGCCTGGCCCAAGTTAGTTTAAATCCTGGGCCGTGATCAGTCCTGGACCCAACCCGGCCTATTCACACTCCGAGTAAGGTCCGCAGTAGACTGCCAACAGACAAGCTACGACTTGATGGGTCCTCGTGGCTGGGTCTGGGCCGCTCCACGACGGTTCAATTGTTTCTTAAGTGGCTTGCAGCCTTACATATCGTGACAAACTACACCAAAAGAGTCCTAAAATGTAAGCATGAGATACCGATAGAAGCTATTTTATTCCGAATCGAATAAATTCACATTTGAAAGAAAATACCTTAGTAGTCCCGAAAAGGGTTTGTATCTTTCATGTGAAAGAAGAATTCACTTTTTTGGCATGAATCCACTTTGGATCGTACGATAGCTGCTTTGAAATTTGCGCAGATGAATAAATAAAGAAGCTTGGAGTGCTTTGAAATCTGTATAGGAGACATTTCAATGGTCGTCGACATCGCGAAAGAATATCTATCATTCTGAAACTTGGTTGTTTTTTTTTTTTTTTTTGGATCGAAGCATTTTTGGCACAGCTGGCTTTGCATTATTTTTGAATTAAAAGGAAAAAAAACCCAATTTCTAAAGACAGACCTCACTTCACAAGCTTCTATCTCTACTTGGCTGTTGGTCTCGCATTTCTACAGAGCATTGACTCTTTGGTCTAATTTCATGTCACATTTCAGGAAGATGATTCGCAAACGAGTTTCGTCATTGTTGTTTGCTATGGACGATAGGGTTTACCACCAGAAGTGCAATATGCGAGCTCGTCCAGCTCGGAAACATGGACATGTATCCCGAATCAGCACCACATATTCATTGTGTCTCAGGAAGGAGATTGGCAAAGTTTTTTTTTTTTGAGAAAAAGGAGATAAGCAAAGTTGGCTTATATTTATGGGGGCACTATCTTAACCCCCCCCCCTCTTTTTGGAGAGAGAAAGAAAGAAGAAATTATTCCATACACTACATGCACTATATATCCGTGTATTCAGACAATCACAGCGGCTCATTCTTGTAACAGCTTATTGAGATGAGCACTTGATGAATGATGC
The DNA here is from genome assembly GCF_009389715.1 of Phoenix dactylifera. Classification (NCBI taxonomy): domain Eukaryota; kingdom Viridiplantae; phylum Streptophyta; class Magnoliopsida; order Arecales; family Arecaceae; genus Phoenix; species Phoenix dactylifera. Next base: position 27,722,704 of record NC_052399.1, read on the forward strand.
TTATAAAATGAGCGGCTCAGCTGTAATTGGCTACGCCCATGGCCACGTAATGCATGCAATGTAGAGGACAACTTCTCATCTCTTTCTCTTGCCTTTAACAGCCCTCACCTACATTCACAACTACTCTTTATGAAAGCTGCAAATAGCTATGTGATGTTAAATGGACAGAAAAAAGGCATATTAAATCAATTCCACATGGAAGGCTTAGGACTCCGGATGGAGACAGGTTTGCCGGGATGTTATAATATAAATCACCTTCCAAAAGAAATATAGTATCTCATATTTTTGGAGCAGTTCTATACTGAGATCAAATGGCTAAACGTCCTAGCTAGAGTGATCTCCTCATGTCAATATAGTCTGCCTGCTTATTGACACTGAAAAAGACCTCACACCAGCTGAGTTACCTGAGTTTGATATATCCGCCTCGCTTAACAACTAAAAGGTCGAACCCAAGCTGACACTCGATAAAGTTTCTCTTAAAGAAGATAAATACAAGAGAGAGAAAAGAATAGTAAGAAAATATTTGGGATTAAATGAGACAAAATAGTAAGAAAAAAGAGGAGCATATAAACTAATTTTAAACTGATAGAATAAGGAATACTGGAAGAACATGATCATACGAACCCTACCATGGAGTGTTCTACAAGAGACGACTCGTGTAACTTCTGGAGTCCTGATGTTGGACTTTTAACTGAACTTCTACTCCAGCTAACCAGGAATTTTTCCATTTTCTTTCAAAGAAAAAGTTTAGGATCTATTCTATTTTAAAATTCTTGGGATCGTGGCTTGCATCCTTCGAGAGCCTTTCCAGAATTAGATTTCCATCAATATATGGCTCAAGAAGGGCCACATTGTATCATGAGATGTTAGCCTGTGGTCTTTATCGCTCGTTGGCAATCACTAATGGACAGGTAACCAAAAAGAGACCCCCAGAACTTTATTATAAGATGGACAGCTATCAGCAGCCACGCATCGTTTATAATATGTAAAGCCATTGATTGATTGTAACGTATATCGTCGAGTGTTGGACGCATTTATGAACGAACAAATGGCGAGCGCAATGGCCTTTTACGTGCATGCTTTCTCTATATTTTTCCACGACTTAATCTGCATGCTTATCCATGCACTGCTTCTAGTGAAACTTCTAGCAGCGGCGCATATTGCAGTCTAGAATTTAAATTTTTATTTTTAAAATTTAAATGAGATTTATCATTTGCATGGGAGGTGTTTTTGAATTTTACGTTTTGAATCTCAGCATCCTTTCTTGGATGGAAGTATGTGTCCTACCCAGTCTTTTGTACTCTTTTCTCTACTTGTGATCCATCCTTTCATCAAAAAAAATGATATAGAAACATGATGTGCCATTTTAGTTATAAGCATAGCTTTATATTTTTGCATCATCTACTTAGTTTAACCTGCTCTTCCCTTTCCCCGGCCGTCTGCTTTAGTTTTAAAAGATGGTTTAAACTTTGATTAAAGATATAAGGCACAGTATATGTTTGTTTAATTATATTAGTTTCAAGTCTTTTTCCAGGTAAGTGAGACAACTATTTCATTATTAATAAGTTGAGCCTCAATTATAACCATAACTATCAAGCCTCATACATCACATAACTCTTTTTAGGTTCAGCCTTGTGAATCTTTCTCTGCCGCATGTTTATATCATTAAGCGCTTGGTGGTTAAATATATCTATTCTAATAAATGACGATTCGAGGAAAATTTCATGATCGAGAATGGAGGTCAAATTTATATGTACATATGTACATCCTTTTTCCTTTTTCATATATATCTACTGTGTGAATAGTCATGGACAAAAGAGTTGAGCCATATATATCATGAGCCAACTCACTCGGACTCCAAATAACAAATCAGTGATACTTGCTGGAGCTAGACTATGGAGTAAAGACTAAACCGGATTAACAGTGTTTTGGATCCATATCTAAGTATCTGGGTCAAATCAAATTACAACCACCTCTTTTAGCATAAATGTGGTCTAATAAAACAAGCTAATCTGGTTCCAGGACTTCCCAACCAAACCGATGGAATTGGACTCAATTAATGAGCGCCGTTAACCATCCAAGTCAAGCTGCTTCAACCATTTAGGTGGCAGCCTTTCGTACTTAATTAAACAACAAGGAGACAAGATAAAGAGCATAAATGGGGCCTTAGTCCTCAGATGTCAACACCCCACCAAAAGACGCTCTCCACCTAGCTCCATAGCCTTTATAATCCAGTATCACTCATTTTCCATATGAACGAAATCTTTTGTTAACTGGGTTGCTGATATTGCCTGCCAAAATTCAGTGAACTTGCCACTTGAGAAAGTAAAATAGAAATCGTTAACATATGTTTTGAGACCGTGTAAGCGAGATCAGCTTAACATAAGTAAGTGACATGAGAACACGTCAAGATTCATTTCTTTCATGTGTGAACCATGTTTCTCTGCATCAGGTGCGCCATGTCTACCGCAGAAATAATCCAAGATAAAATAGAGAGGCGACAATCTGAGATGAGCTACACGATAAATGAAAGACTGTAGAAACGAGAAATCTGATTACTATGGTGCATTAGGTGTATGGTATAATTTTTCTAGGAGTTACAGGTAAAAAGTATGCGCTCCTTGAAGAGGGCTACGACTCAACCGCTTCATACTTCATGGCCTACTCACATATAGGTTCAGATTGTATCTTTTGCATGAAAAAAAAATGATACATCGTCTTCCGCGATATCAGCCATTGAATTGTACATCGGATAGATATCAAAGCATTCCACTATTTTTTTAATCCATCTGCACATATTTTAAAGCAGCTATTCAGATACAACCGAACCCCTCATGCATTCGTATAACATGAGCTCACCTTCTTTCTTTCGTGATACCAGCCATTGGATTGTACAATGCACAGATATCCAAGCATTCTAATATTTTTTTAACCTATCCGCACAAATTTTAAAGCAGCTATTCATATACAACTGAGCCCCTCACGCATACGTATACCATGAGCTCACCTTCTTTCATAATATCAGTCATTGGATTGTACAATGCACAGATATCAAAGCATTCCCTTTTTTTTTTTTGATTTTTTGCATGAATACCCTCCTAAATATCGGATTTTGCATGAATACTCTTTCAAAATTAATATTTACATGTATACCCACGTAAAATACTTGTTTTTATATATGTACCCATGCTATCTAACGACATTAAAAAATTAACGATTTTAAATTAAAATGACTAAAATACCCTTAATGGGTAGACATGCAAATAGATCATGATCCCGATAGCAGGAAAAGAAGACAGGGACAATAGCGTAATTTTAAAATTTTATTTTATTTTTAATTAATATAAATATGATTTTTTAACACCGTTAGAACAACCGTTATATTACGGGCATTTGTACAATAACAGAGTTTTACGAGGGCATACATACAAATATCAATTTTGGAAGGATATTCATGCAAAATTCAATATTTAGAAGGGTATCCATGCAAATTTTTATTTTTTTTAAAATTATACTGGATTTTAAAGCAGCTATCCAGATACAACCGAATCTCTAAGCCATACGTATGCCATGAGCTCTACTAGACCTAGCATAAGACGCTCTCCACCTGGCTCCATAGCCGCGAGAATCTAGTATCACTCATTTTCCATATGCAACGAAATCTTTTGTTGGCTGGTTTGCCGATATTGCCTGCCAAAATAGTGTGAACTTGCCACTTTTCGAAGAAGCTCCACACTTAAGACAAAGCAAAATAGAAATCGACGCAGCATAACCAACTGAGATTATGAAGGAACAAAGCACCTTTTATCGTTGGAGACCGTGTAAGCGAGATCAACGTAACATATATGTAAGTGTCACGGAAGCACCTCAAGATTCATTTCTTACATGTGTGAACCATGTCTCTGCACATCAGATGCACCATGCCGGCAGCGTACCATAGAAATAATCCAAGATAAAATAGAGAGGCAACAGTCTGAGATGAGCTGCACGATAAATGAAAGACTGTAGAAACGAGAAATTTGATTACTATGGTGCATCAGGTATATGGTATAATTTTTTTAGGAGCTAGAGGCCAAAAGTATGTTCTCCTTGGAGAGGGCCACGACTCAACCGCTTCATACTTCATGGCCACTCACATATAGATTTGAATTGTATCTTTTGCATGAAAAAAAAAGGATTCACTTTCATTCGTGATATTAGCCATTGGATTGCACAATGCGCAGATATCAAAGCATTCAAATATTTTTTTATCAATCTGCACAGATTTAAAGCAGCTATTTAGATACAACCGAACCTCTCACGTATATGTATACCATGAGCTCATCTTCTTTCGTGGTATCAGCCATTGGATTGTGCAATGCACAGATATCAAAGCATTCAAATATTTTTTTTATCCATCTGCACATATTTTAAAGTAGCTATTCAGATATAACCGAACCTCTCACGCATACATATACCATGAGCTCACCTTCTTTCTTTCGTGACATCCACCATTGAATTGTACAGTGCACAGATATCAAAGCATTCCAATATTTTTCATCAATCTGCACAGATTTTAAAGCAGTTATTCAGATATAACCGAGCCCCTCATGTATACGGCATACATATACCATAAACTCACCCTTCTTTCGTGATATCAACCATTGACTTATACAATACACATATATCAAAGTATTTTAATATTTTTTTATCTAACTGCACAGATTTTAAAGCAGCTATCCAGATAAAACCGAGCTCCTCAGGCATACGTATACCATGAGCTCTACTAGACCTATCAGGGCTGGGTTGGTCATAGTTAGGTAAAAAAAGGCCCAAGCCCTCAACTAAACCAACTCTGCCGGCTCGCAAGAGTCAAGACCCGAGAGGGCGGCGAGCCCAGCCTCGCAACTGAATGAATCCAATGTCTCTCTCTCTCTCTCTCTGTCTTGAAATAAATACCAGCTCATGAATAAGTTCCACCGTTAAGACTTAAGCGTACATCACCGCTTTATTCCTGAAATACCCCTGCCCCCCATTCTTTCCGTGGGCGGTCTGGTCGTCAAGGTTGGACGGAGCTTGCTTTAAATCATATGCTCTTGGTCAAACGTTGAATGTTGAATGATTGGATCTTATTTCCACGTATGCTATCATTTGAGTTAAAAAAAAATACGGAACAGACACAAAGCATCTTTTACTCTCTTTTATTGTGTCATTGCACTACAAAAGATCAGAATTTTAAGTTTAAAAATAAATGTTATAATAGATTCTTTGGTAAAAATAATTATTAGAACTGTTTTTGTGAAAAAAAAAAGTAGGATGGTCTTAACTTTTATAGTTTTATTGTGACGTCTCATGCAGAATAGAAAAAAAAAAAAATAGTCACCGTCTCTAACAAGATGTAAAAAATAATTATTTTTTAAAAATAAATAAATAATTAATACTAAAATCTAATTCTATAAAAATAAATAATAATTTATTTATACTGAGAAATAAGTATGATTGGATGAGACAACGAACACATGCAAAATGATAGCATTATTGATCTATATTTCATAATTATTTTCTGAATCAGTAATAGAGAAATTCTAAACAAATACTGAATAGATGTTGACCATCTCGATTAGCTAGGAATAATATTTTTCAGAATCACAAAATGAAGAAGAAAAAAAGAATTTTGAGATCAGTGCAGAAAATGGGAATGGTTCATCACCGTTCAAACAGCCGTTATCTTAGACAACGTTCCAAACCCACCCTCGTAACTTGCCGGGTCGCTTCCAGCTCAACTTCGGAAGTTGTTATTTCTATCGGTAATCGTCTCCAAACTCCAAAGCCGGTTTTTTTCTTGGTAAGACTCCAAAGCCGTTGAAGTATGCGCGCAGGAGACGAAAGCGGGCGAGCGAGAGGCAATAAATAGCAACTCCGGGCCTCGCCTCCAAAACATAACCGCTTGCTCGGCACCAATCTCTCTCTCTCTCTCTCTCTCTCTCTCTCTCTCTCTCTCGTTCGTGCGAAGGAGAACAAAACCCTAACCCTAGAAAGAAGGGCAGAGAAGGAGAGGAAGAGCGGTGGGGAAGCGCGAGCGAGCTAGGTTTTGGGCTGGGGAGGCTCCTTTTGTCATTGCTGTTGGAGCAGCAAAGGTTCGGAGGCGAGCCATCCTTCTCTCTTTTAGCGTCCCCGCATTTGGACTTTGATGCCTATATTTTATCTCTTCTTTCAATGGATGTGGAGTTTTTCTTTTTGGAATCGGCGCGATCGTGTTTTTGATTTTGAGGCCATGGTCTTCTAATGTCGTGTTTCTGGTTCGCAATCGATCATTGGTAGAAGGATTATTCGGATCTTGATGGTTTCTCTCGTTTTGATTTCGTTTGGTATCACGAACTTTTATAGTTGTCTTTTTTTCTTCCCTCAATTTTCGGGGAAGCTAGACGGTTGGATTTGGTGCATTTTTTTTATTTTTTAATATCAGTTCTTAGTTTTATTAAAGGAAAAAAAAAGATTTTTGGATTTTTACGTTAACCAATTTAACCGAGGGAATCTATAACTTATTTTAATCTCTTCTTTTTTTGAATTCTTTTTTTATAGAAAAAGAAGATTCTAAAAAACAAGATATAAAAAAAGTAGTTGTTTAACTTGATGATGGGGTGGTTCGCCTGATGGTTTAATTGATGATAAGTCTGGTTGTATGTGCGTCAGTTTACCTTTCCCCAATTTATATGTTCTCACAAAAGTTTGGATTGGTTCTTCTTCGGTGCAGGATTTCTGATCTATAAAAGGCTAATCGCGGTAATTCGGGAAATTTTCACATTCCCATCATGGTTGCTTCGATTGCCGCTTCGGCCTTTTTCTCCGCCCCATCATCTGCCGCCTCCGCGGCATCAGCAAAAGCGTCGAAGACCGCCGGTGAAGGCCCCGGGAGTTTGGATGTCCGCGGAATCGTAGCCAAACCCACCTCCTTTTCAGCAGCTATGCAGGGGAAGGTGAAGGCCCAAACTGTTCCCAAGATTAACGGCGCCAAGGTTGCCCTGAAAGCCGAAACCCAGAAGTCCGACGAAGAAGCTGCCCCTTCTTCAGCCCCAAGAACGTTCTATAATCAATTGCCTGACTGGAGCATGCTCCTTGCCGCTGTAACGACCATCTTCTTGGCGGCGGAGAAGCAGTGGACCCTTCTTGATTGGAAGCCGAGGCGCCCCGATATGCTCGCTGATGCATTTGGCCTGGGGAAGATCGTGCAGGATGGACTAGTTTTCAAGCAGAACTTTTCCATCAGGTCGTATGAAATTGGGGCTGATCGGACTGCTTCTATAGAAACGCTAATGAATCATTTACAGGTGAGCTGAAGGATGATTTAGTGGGTTCGATATTTGGCACCTATTGTTTTTGATGTTTTTATGTCTCACAATGTCGTATCTCCGCAGGAGACAGCACTTAATCATGTGAAGAGTGCTGGGCTAATGGGCGATGGTTTTGGTGCTACACCAGAGATGAGCAAAAGAAATTTGATATGGGTTGTCACCAGAATGCGGGTTCTGATCGAGCACTATCCTTCCTGGTATTTTCCTTTCTCGAGATCATATCCTTTCTTTTATCTCACTCAGAATAAGTAAATCTAATACTAATGAAATTTACTGTTTCTTATAGTAGGCTTTCTATTTGTCTATCCAAAAATGGTTAAAATCAATGTATAGCATATAATTGCGGTTTTTAAAAGTGCTGTATGTCACCCTGTTAATCTTGGCTGAGATGGATATCTGGTAAAAAATGAAAGGAACTGAGTTATTCTGAGATCTTGGCTGATCTATAGGAACCAAGATATTGCAACGTCTGTCAAATCGTAAAATCAGGGTTAATGATAATTTGAAGTTGTCGGTTTTGATTTGTAATTATTAAATAATCAATTGAAGATTATAAATGAATGATTGAAAAAAATCAGATATATTGGTTTGCACTAGATAAGACAATGAGGACTGAGATTTGTATGTATCAGGCAGGAAAGTCCTGATGGTGATATGAACCTATATCTTTGCCGAGATGGAAACTTTGCATACAAGGAGCCCTTTAGGCTATCCTTTTGGACTGGATGTTTGGTTTCATTGAGGCTTAATCCCCCAAGCTAAATTATAAAGGGCAGATGGTTTCAGAAAATGCAATTTTGTTTGTACCATACAAATATAAAAAATAATAAGTTAGTTCTTCCGGAGACACTGTTTTAGAGGCATACATGAACCATGGTTTCTCTTGGTTGTTGAACGGCTAGCTCTAGAGTTTTCACTCTTCAAATTCCTATTTCATGTCAAGTATTCCTTTTCCGGTTTATTCTGTTCAATAGCTTATGTGGTCAATAATAATGGGCTGCTATGATTCTTTCTCATCTGGAAAAGTCAAAACAGAAACCTGTGGCTTTGTGCTATATAAAATTGTGAAATTCCTGTAAATGCTTGCTGAAACTTGGTCTAAACTCTGGAAATATTTGCTTGACTCTGATTTGTCTAATCAATTGTTTCTTTTTTCTACTATGCTTTTCCTGCTTCTTCTTCTTCTTCTTAACCTTTCCGTTATCTTGTTGTTTAAACTATGGCATAAATGGTCAGCAATGAGGGGTTTGACTGATCATCATTAAAGGTCAAATTTTAAAATAGATACCACTCTGCCTGGTCAGGTCAATGCTTTGGGATCTTCGGTCATCAATACTGGCCTAAAATCCCTTTGACCTTCATCCATCATTTGGGTCAGAGCTTCGCGCTTTGACATGTTTTTCTTTTCCTGGGTCTTAAAAAATGAATTGCTTGTGTCTATGTTTGACTTCCCACATAGTGATGCATTAGGCACTTTATCTTGTGATTGCCTCGATAGAGGAAAATGGAATATTCTTTTCATGGTTATTTTAGAAATATAACCATGACAATGTTGAATCTCTAATATATAATCTTGTTTAATAGTGTTTTCATCTGATTTTACAGGGGGGATGTTGTTGAAGTAGATACATGGGTTGGTGCAACTGGAAAAAATGGGATGCGTCGCGATTGGCATGTTCGTGACTACCGAACGGGCCAAACCATCTTGCGAGCTACCAGGTTGGTATTTGCTTTTCTAGCATGAACATCACTAAGTATATGATGTGCCACTGTCCTTGATTTCAAAAAAAGTACTATTTTACTCCGTTCCATTTTTATTATGCTTGCTTGTGCTTCTCACTACTTAACATTGGGTGAACTGAATAGTGGTTTTTGACATGTAGTGTGTGGGTGATGATGAATAAGCACACTAGGAAGTTGTCTAAAGTACCCGAAGAAGTTAGAGCAGAAATAGGGCCTTACTTTGTGGAACGCGCTGCTATTGTGGATGAGGACAGCAGAAAGCTTCCAAAGCTTGATGATGATACTGCAGATTATATCAAAAAGGGCCTAACTGTAAGTATGAGGTCTCCATATAGAGTGCTCTTGATTTTCCCTTCATTTCATCAGCTTTTTTTCCTCCTCTTAAGCTATATATATATTTGCTTATATCATGCAGCCTCGATGGAGTGATTTAGATGTCAATCAGCATGTGAACAATGTCAAATATATTGGCTGGATTCTTGAGGTAATTTTAGAGAGCTGTTAGCCATCTTAAAACTTATTTCTGAGTATATATTGCGGCTATGTAAATTCTAGGGAACTTTTCTTTTTTGCCTCTTTTTTTTTTTGGCATTACCCTTGCCCTGTTCTTACTTTTCTTGCTTATAAAATACATGAGCGGGCATCCAACCAAAACCTGCCCCCCTCCACCCCTGCTGGTGGAAATAAAAAACATGCGTCCCCCCACCCGTTCCTCAAATAAAAAAAAGATATTATGATTGCGATTCACCAGTATCTGTTCATTCCCTGAAGTTAAAAAGATATTATTTTGTGATTTATTAAATCTTAGTTACATGGACCATGTGGATGCAGTGATATGCCCAATCTTGAACAAATATGACATAATTGTTCGCTGAAACTAGCAATGGACACGTTATCTGCACATTAAAAAATAAATCAAGAGTACAAAGAATTGGGGATAGGGTAAAATATGTCGATTAGATAAAGAACGATTTTAATTTTAAAGAGGGTCCAATAGGCTTGGAATTGTTGATAAGATGGATAGACTGTTTTTTTAGGAAAATAGAGTCCAACTAGTTTGGATGTTGGATGTCAGAGTAAATAGAGGTGAAGAAATAAATAAAGGCACATGTGGATGTTCATCATACTTTTTGTTCTTTTTTTTTGCAAATATCATGGAGAGAGAAATTAAAGATGTTCTGGTAACAGAATTTGACAGTCGGGATCTAAAATGACATATCCCTTTCTCATTTAGTAATATAGTATAGAAAGGATACAATATGATTGGTCAAAACTATAAACGTTGTATACTTTTACATATTTGGCATCCATTGAGAATAATAGAATATCACAGTAATATGTTTCATGTACAAACTCCATTATTTAGTCAAAACTCAAATCCATAATACTTTAGTCCATACTACATAAAACAGTAAAATTATAATCCATCAGTTTTACCACTATAATGGTCCACATTCACTGGAAAATGATTAAAAAAGAACTATAACCACAAGGCAAAACACATCCTGTGAGTGTCTGTTGCATTTCACTTTTAAAAGCAGCATACCGAAAATGTCTGATGTGTATCCTAGTCTTAAGTAGCTTGAAATATCTATATACCCTTGGCTGGCGAGTTATTACTCAAACGTATAATTTCAGTAGTTTTAGTTGTGGATTTGCTATGAGGTGGTCTGAGGTTTGGAATATATCTTTTTCATGCAAATGCTTAAAACATGATAATTTAGAATGTTAAAATTTGCCTTGCAGCTTATACAAACAATACATCAAAAGCAATCCAGATTGAGATGGTATCACGACTCATATTTGCAAACTTTGGCAGTCTTTATTTTTCCGGTTGTTCATTGAAATACATCATGTGCATTATTTGCTGATTGCAACACATTGATGCATTTCACATGGTTCTGGCCCATGGAATATAGCGAACGTGTCTTTCTTACCTCTTTCTTTATCTGAACGATCCTTGCTAGTACTACTAATTTCATATCTGAAATATACTTTCTGTGCTTTCTTTTATGGAACTTGTGGTACACTCTTATTGCATTGAAAAATTATTGCTTGCATGGCCGCACTGGTGCATGCCACCAATCACCACGGTATATTGCGGTGGGCCAAACACTGAGATGAGCGCGCGATGAATGGAACCCATGCACGAGCATGCAGTGATTGCTCGGGTGCACCAGCGTTGGCCATGCATGCAGTGCATGCAATAATTTCTCCATTGCATTTATGTGTTACGTGGGTGCGCATCCCCATCCTCTTGAACTTTTGTCTATGAATCTATTCGTGGTATATTAAGTGAACTTGCAACATACATTCTAAGTAAATGATTCATTTCTGTTCTACTATGCTGGCAGAGTGCTCCAATATCAATCCTGGAGAATCATGAGCTTGCAAGCATGTCTCTGGAATATAGGAGGGAGTGTGGGAGGGACAGCATGCTGCAATCTCTCACTGCAGTCTCTAATGACTTGACTGATGGCTTACCGGAAGCTAGCATCGAGTGCCAGCATCTGCTGCAGCTGGAACGCGGGGCTGAACTTGTGAAGGGACGGACAGAATGGAGGCCCAAGAGTTCCCCGGGTCTCGGAAACATGGGGCCAACTCCAGGTGGCAGCGCATGATGTGGCATTGAAATACTGCTGCTTTCCATTCTCAACTGTGCCAGCATGGAGCTGATCAGCCGAGTGGTTTTAGTCCTGCTTTCATTCTCAACTGTGCTCGGATGGAGCTGAGTGGTTTTAGTCCTTTCTAGTGTGTACAATTTCAAGTTGTCCTTAGTAGAAAGAGAGGGGGAGAGGGACCAGATCAAACTGGTTATGTTTGTTGGGTTTTTCTTTTTTATTTTCACTTATTTTTTCCCCCTCTCACCCTCCTGTCTTGGTTTTCATTGGAATCATACTGGATGCTCTGTGTAAGTAATTAAGCAATGTTGTTGTATAATTTTCTGTCAAAAGTTGGTGAAGTAACCAAAGTAGCTTTTGATTGGTCTAATTGCTTGCCTACTTTGTGGTTCCTTTTTTTTTTTTTTTTTTTGGGCATGCGGCATGTGGATATTATAGGATTGAAGAGCATTGGGGTCCAATTAGCTTATGATCGGTATGATTGCTTGTCTCGTTCGTGCGTCCCAGCTAAAAGTAATTGGGTTGCATGTGGAGTGTCGTCCTTATAGGATTGAAGAACATTGGGGTTCGGTCTTCTATTGTAACAGGATATACAGCTATCAACCGCTGGCTATTTTGGATTGTCCTGTGCTTGTCGCCCGGAAAGAATAAGAGCCACGGTCCCTAAACGACTTTTAACGGCAGGCTGGGAGTCGGGCTTCTCGAGCGCTTGCGCGTTTAGATTATCCAAGATCTGAATTTCTTGTGTTTTCTTTTTGGTTGCTGTGATTAATTTGGCTTTTTCAGTGGACCCTGTCCACTTCAAGTTTCACAGCTTAGAAATAAGGTATTTTTACCACTTTTTTGTTTTTCCTGCGAATCAAACGAATCCAAAAGGAAATTTGTTCATACCATGCCACGAGGTGAGGAGGCAGCCCATATGGTGAATACAGCGGTTTGAGAAAAGAAAAAAGGAAAAGCAATTTTTGAGAATCCTATTACTTGCTTCAGAATTTATTTTTATCGAAATGTAAGTAATTTAATTTTTCTTCTCCTTCGGCAAAAATTCGATCAGACTAAACTTAATGTATGATTTCTCTAAATTACACACAGAAATTTGTGCTGAGAGTAAGCTTGTTATCGTTCCAGGTCTACGCTAGTATTCTTTTGGCTCATGATTTTAGAGCCATCACAATCCATTGAATCATCAGGTTGGTCGGGCCATAATAGATTTTGAGGTTCGTCGGGTTATTTAGGCCGGTCTGGGTTTAAGTTCAGTCCAATGGCTGACAAAAGAAAAGTACATTTTTTTTTAAATTTATATTTAAAGACAATAAAATGCCACTCAAAGAGTTTCCTGAGTTCATCAAAAAGAAGAAGAAGAGGGTTCTCAAGATATCAGGTTTGGTAACAATACATTTGACTTAACGCACACTCCAGGAACTGGGGTGGTGCACACTCTCATCCCAACCTATATATTTACCTGTCAAATCTATGTTGCATGGCTACCCCCTCCCCTGGGTGTTCTAAAAGTAATCTTTCATGGATCTGTGTCTCATGACAGTGCAGCTGCAGGTTTTGTCATCAGAGATCACAATAGTAGATTGATATATGGCCAGGGGAAGCATTTATTTACATATCTTCCGTTTTATATGCACAATTAATAGCGGCATGGGCTGATCTTGGGATTGATATTCTACAATATAGAGCTCAGCAAGTAGGGTTAGAAGGTGATTCTGCAACTGTAATTCAGTGGTTAACTTCTCCAGCAACATGCAGCTATGTTGATCACCCTCAAGATCTCGTCTGCTGGAAGCAAAATTTGATGGTCTTTAAGGTGACCTACATTTACTGCAAGGAAAACTAAGCAGCAGATTAGGTTGCATTTCATGCTTTGCAGAGAGCTTGCTGTTTCTCATATCGTACATGCCTCCCTCCATTGTTGATCCCCTCTATATATCAACAAAAAAAAAGAAAAAAAGAAAAAAAAAGCTCGGGTTGTGTCATTTGTGCAAAAGTGATCGATCTCTTTTCGCGACATCAACCATTAATCGATCTTTTATCCATCCATCTATATAGATCTCAAAGTAGTGATCTAACAGTCGTTGACCGTTGAAGGATAGTGAATCCTTCTTTGGCGCGAAAGAGACAACACCCCAAAAAAGACAACTCGTGGTTCAACCTCATCTCGTAGGTCGTCCTGTTCCCTTAGTTACGTTAATCCCCTTACGGCACTTGGCGTGCGACTTAGCTTCACCCCTTAGAAGAAACATCAACAAATCAATGATATGGATATTGTTGCGGGGTTTTTTGGGCCTCGATAATAGCACAGTCCCAACCGAGCCGAGCAGAGAAAGCAACTGCGTTCTACACGAGGTATTGTCCGCTCTGGGGTACCCGATACTGGGTCGGGAACCACCCCTTACGGTTTTGTCCCGCAAAAGAACCCTCGTGAGGAAAGGCTTTTAATCTCCCCATTATAAGGTACAGACCTTTCCGCTAAACGGTCAGTATGGGACTAAATTCGAGCCCTCCCACAACACAGCCCCCTCAGCGGGAAGGTCCTGGGCCGGACATAAACCGGCATAGCCCCCAGGCTTGAGAGGGGGGTGGGGGAGGGTACCCCTATCTGGCGCGCCATCTGTTGCGGGATTTTTTGGGCTTCAGCAACAACACAGTCCCAACCGAGCCGAGCAGAGAAAGCGACTGCGTCCCCCACGAGGTATTGTCCGCTCTGGAGCGCCCGATACTGGGTCGAGAGCCACTCCTCATGGTTTTGTCCCGCAAAAGGGCCCTCGTGAAGAAAGGTTTTTAACCTCCCCATTATAAGGTACAGATCTTTCCGCTGAACGGTCGGTATGGGACTAAATTCGGGCCCTCCCACAACATATATTAACACGAGAATTCAAAGAGATACTAGTTTAAATTATTGTCGCTATTATTGTCAACAAAAAACAACGATTCAAACCTTGATTGGGTTTTCAATCTACAAATATAAAAAAATAATTCTTGCATCTATTCTCATACTCAAAAAAATCTTTGCATGCAATCTATATATTTAAATATGACAATACTATGCGCACCCTTGAATTCAGGGGTTTCAAAAATATAAATTTTCTTGGATTGAGCTGACTTTGGCAAGATCACACAAGACATTCTATGGCCATGGCTTAAATCATTCTTAATATTTTTTAATAATTTTTAAGAAAAAGAAAGGGTTATTCTCCACCAAGAGAAAAGATGGGATTTGAACAAATGTTTTTGGGTATCATATTCGCCGCTAGTGACTTTTTTCCCTTAAACTATTTGGACCAATAACTATTTTTCAAACCTAAACTATACTTATCAGCCTGAAAAACAGATCGAATTAGACCTAATTATATTGTGCATTCCTAGTTGCAAACATGTTATTCTTACTAAGAATCTCATATCATGTGTTCCAATAATGCAGGATTACAAATATCCAAGAGAAAGTGGTGTAACCTTGGAATGGCAGGTTCATGACGATCATTGCAGCTCCGCCGGCGGCATAGACTACTACCTCTCCTTTTTCGGTATCCTTTATTGCACCGCTCCAGCATAACACCACCTTTCCATAAACGTCGATATAATCCAACGAGCCTTTCAGACAGTAGGAGGCATTTAGATCCCCATACATGCCGGGGTACACCGGGGGCAACAAGGTGGTGGAATCGAAAGAGCTGGGCCGGAAGGCGGATTCTCCCTCGAATTCCATCCCATTTCCAAGCTCCCCCATCGCTCGAATTCTTCTATCCGTCGAGCTCGCGCCTACCGCGCGGGAACCCAAGGGGCGTCATGGTTGACGGTATTGATCTCCGGGCCATCGTTGCCGGCAGCCGCACAAGGGAAGATCGATCCCCTTCTCAACAGCAGCCAGCGAGCCGATGGCGACGGGGTCCTGATAGAATGTGGCATTGGGGGCACCATTGATGGACATCGAGAGCACATCGACTCCGTCCTTGATGGCTTGATCTATAGCGGCATATATGTCGCTGCCGGAGCAACCGTCGTGGAAGCACACCTTGTAGATGGCCAGGTGAGCTTTCGGAGCCATTCCGGAGGCGACGCCCTTCGCCATTCCGAGGACCTCAGCATCGTCGACGAAGCGTCCCGCGGCCGTGCTGGCCACGTGAGTGCCATGTCCATCATCGTCGGTCGCCGGGGCTCTCGTCCCATTTTGGAACCCCATTGCACCGATGATCTTGTTGTTGCAAGCGAATCCGCCGGACCGGCACCGTCCCCTCCTTATAGGTTCGGACTTGGCCAGGACCGACTCCTTGGTCGTCGGCTATGCGCAGAATTTGGCCGTGACTGCTAATAGTATCGGGGTTGGACGATAATAAGGGAGAGGCTAAGAGGAAGAGCATGAGGTAGTGGTCCTCCATTAATGGATGGATCGAAATGGATGGAGAGCAAGCAGGTGGAGGAGGATGATCAAATCATGACTTCCTAACAACAAATTTCATGGATAAATAGGCGATAGGAACTCATTTTTAAATGCTACATGCTTTTCTTTTGAGCAATGAATAATTGTCATCTGTGTTGGTTAGCTAATTGAGACAAAGTAGGAAACTTCGCCTGCATTAAAATATGCACACATGACGTCCACAAAGCAATCATACAGTAGGCAGCTTGTAAAGACGACAATAATGGAAGAGTTAATGATATCATAACGAAAATAAGAGCCATATAATCCTTGTCGCAAACTTTAAGTACTCACCTGATCAACTTCCCACGCTGAAATATGAGAGACATTATTCTGGGTTTTGAAACCTGCCGCTGCTGTATCCAGTGAAACACGTTTGTTTTCATGGAACTTGGTTGCGTGGGCCAAGCCAGGTCTACACCAATACGGATTTAGAGGAGGATGGATTTGGTTTCTTGTACGCCTGAAATCATAAGATGAGGACATTCTTCCTCCATCTGTCCTTTAAAACATATCGACTACCTAGTATACTTTTAGCAAAACATATATCAAAGTGATCTCAAAAGACAAAAAAGCTTTTGATCACCTTTATTACGAAAAAAATACCCAAAATGGTTGGGGACAAGCGGGTCTATTAGTTTCAGGTCCATGATATCCTAAGGCATTATATCAATTTATCATAGAACTGCCGACCACTGTAGCAACACATCTCTCACCCACCACCCTAGCATAAATTGTGTCTTTCTGATTGTATCTTTTGCAAGAAATAATGATTCATCTTCTTTTGTGACGTCAACCATTGGATCGCGTGATGGCTACATCAAGATCCATGCAGATGGATGAAAGAAAAGTTTGAAATGTTTGGAGATCAGTGGTTGACGATGCGAAAAAAAAGGTCAATCATGCTTCTATACAACCCCAACCTAACTATTCAAATGGTGGTAGGAGGTTTTTGGCTAACCCATACTTAGAAGGATATAGGACTGAAATTTGTACTCATACCTACTTTATTATTCAGAAAAATAGCAGGAAGCGGGTAATTCTATTCCATTAATATATAAGAAGCTAAAGCTAGTCACGGTCCTCATTTGATGATGGATTCTTAAACAGGTTCTAATAGATAATTCCAATCCCTGATTTAACTACCAAAAAAAAAAAGGGAAAATAGAATCTCTGATTACATGGATACATGATCTCTACCTTCACAGGTAGAGGGGGAAAGGGAGAAAATGTATCTCC
This sequence comes from Phoenix dactylifera, assembly GCF_009389715.1. NCBI lineage: Eukaryota > Viridiplantae > Streptophyta > Magnoliopsida > Arecales > Arecaceae > Phoenix > Phoenix dactylifera. Next base: position 27,740,064 of record NC_052399.1, read on the forward strand.
ACCATACCCACATAAACTACTGTTTGGTCGATTTACTCATTTTATAGTTGTCCAAATCAATGCTACACATAATGATCTAAATCAAGTAGAAAAAGAAAAAGAAAGAGCATCATACCAAACCCATTATTTAAAAGGTGCCGATTGCTAAATGGTCATGGCAGCATAAACAAGGTAGCTTTGCTCCAATTTCAAATTAGGCCTAACCTAAAGCAGCTATTGGCTGGCATTTGGGCGGCCAACTTGCTCACAGATTAAGTTTATGTCTAGGTTGACTTCATCTTATAAGTTTTGTGTCCATGATTCTCAGCTAATTTGGGTCAAAACCTCATCTTTCACTGCCGTCTCTTCACCATACCCTTTGGAGATGATCGCACCTCAGCTTTAACTCCAGCCTTGGGTCAATGGGCAGGGGTTGTATCTTTTACGCGAAAGAATAATAAAGTAGTTGGCTTTGAGATTTGTGCAGGCTGATGAACAAGAGTTGAGTGCTTCAAGAGTTGTGTAGAATGCGATCTAACAGAGAAAGAAGATCAATCATTCATCCGTGCGAAAGATACAACCCAAACCCTGCGTCAACTGTCTCCTTTTCTTTTGTATAAAAAAAAAAAACAGATGACACCCGATAAAGATCCTCCAATCCGTTTTGCCCAGCTTTTGTATAAGTTTTTTTGTTTTACAAAAAAAATCCTATTTGTGCTGAGACTCATTGATTGTGAGGATGCATGATAGATGTACAATTACCAATGCCATTGGTTGTGCTGACCCATTCGGCCCAAAACTTCAGCTTTCAATGAAGTGGTCGTGGGTTCAATTGCTGACGAGTCCAAACTTAGCATTTGTTTGGTTCGTGAATTTTTTTTTATTAGAATATTTTTTTTAAAAAAATTGATTCCTAAGAATATGATGCTTTGAAAAATAATTTTGGCATATCTAGTTAAATGTGACAAAGTAGTCATTCCAGGTGGCTTATGTTTGGTCGAGCATCTACTTTTCTAAAAAAGTTGTATAAAATATCTATTATACCCTTAATAAAGAAAAAGATCTTACTTATAGATTTTGATGGTGTAAGGATAGTTTTAGAGATAAAAAATTATCCCAATTTCTAACTAGTAGGAAAGCAGCTTTTCCATATCCCTCATAAATTTTTCTTTTTCATAAAACATAAAAATCTTATTCCCATAAAAATGTTACTTTCTTGCTGCTTTTCCATCTCTTTTTTTTTGAAAACTCCAACAAAACAAAATACCTTTCTTCATTTTTTTCTATTGACCACATTTTTCTCCCTTCTTCTCTCGCGAACCAAATAAGTCTTTGAAATTTAAAGGCCCTGTGGAAAATGATCTTGGTCTGATTAGAGCCCAGCAGCCGGACTAGAAACTTTGACTAGTTAGCTTTGGTCTAGATCTAGACCAGGCTTCAGCTTAAAACGCCATTCCCTTCTTCCCTACATCAAGATCAGGTCTATATGCAAAAGTGCTACTTATGCACAAATGGTGGGCAAATCCTGAGATTTTAGTTGATACCAGTTTCAATTATCTCAGGAAAAAATGTTTCGTCGCAGCAATCAAATGATCACTGACCAAAAACAGAGCCGCAACTCATTCCAAAAACAAACAAAAAGAAGGAGGCTTCATTCGCCATTTGTATTCGTAACTAAATGAAATAAACTATTTTACCCAAAAAAAAGAAATAAAATTATTAGTTCTATTTGGATAGAAGAATTTTTCCATGGCATGCTCCACTCCACAGCCATGAAAATCATTGGTTGAGCATCGTTAACAGCCGAACCTTGAAGAAACGTGGCTAACCATAATAAACGTACATTAGATTGCAATGCGCCAATGTTGTTAACTTCAAATTCCCTGTGATTGACTTTTGCTAAATATCATAATAGGATTCATAATCAAAAACTAAGTCTTACCATAAACATATCGAAAATATCCTGTATTCTAATTTTTAATCATTTTCAAAGATAAGCAATGTTATAATGACACTAGCAAATGTTTGTGTTAGTAACTAGCTTTTCATCGCTCTGTGATCACTAGGCCAAAGCACACAATGTGCATGTGGCATGTTGGAGCATAAGAATCTATAGATAACTTTTGGGTGGAACCATATGAATAATTGCTTAGCATGTATAGAATTTTGATAAATAATTGTAATAATTTGAAAATTTTGAAATATTTTTTTATACCCTTTTAGCCTTTTTTTTCTTTAAAATATTTTGAAAGAGAGAATATAGAAATTGTATTTGGTGAAAAAAAAGGATCGCTAATGATCAACTAGCTACCACTTATCCATTTCTTTCATGGAGTTTATCTCATGTTGTAAGAATTTTGTAATACTCTATGAGTAAATAAGCAATATATTCTTCATTACATAAATTATCTTAAACCCGTTAGGAATTAATTCATTAGGAATATTAATTACTATTCTCCTTTCATGAATCAACGAATCATACAATGATAGCTATTAGCATGCTCAAGGGAATCTTGTCTTATTGCTACATATGGTTTTTAATAAAAGGTAAATATCTTTAGCTCACAATCTGACTGTTCTTAAGATCCATAGTATAATTAATTCAGCTCGAGGTCATCTGGTTTAGTGTTAACATAAATTTCTTCTTTGCACGAGCACATGATGACTTATTCTTTTAGCACCCAAAAAGAACAATACTAATATATCGAATTCCACACCCAAATTGATCTCATATTACTAGTTATATGAGGTCCACAAATCCCAGCGTAAGAAGAAGAGAGAAGAGTCTCATCAAGAATGTTAAATATCTAGAAGATTAGAAGTTGGACCACAGGATACCAAAATCATGTGGCTCATCGCAGCCTGCGTTTAAAGACCATGAATATATAGAATCGGGTGTAACTAAGATTAGGTTCTCTGCAGTGCATGATTTGCACCATAGAGTATGGTATTATTGTAGATAGCTGCCACATCATCCATCTCGAAGATGTGCACCCCAGGGCATCCAAACTTGGTTCTATATGCTTTTATGAGAGGAGAGAAGACCCCAACCAACTAGACCTTTTTGGATGTGGACTCTTTGGAAGGTTTTAATTGTTTCTATCATCCTGTGTATGAAAGCTATTAATATGCTAGCCGAGCAGTCTCTTGTCAAAGTCGCTCAATTTGGAACAAGCGGATTGGTCTTTGTCAACTCAAAGAACCTATGAGGGTTTCCTATCAATAAATTAAGACCTCCGGGGTTGGCCAATTAGATGCCTTGGAAGCTTATCCAAAAAATCCTGCATAAAACCAAAAAAATTATTAGGTGGACCATATGCACCATAGATGTAGGATAAAATCATCCTAGTGCATATTACTATTATACATTAAAAATATATTAAAAAAAAGAAGAAATGAGGATTTATTTCATTCTAGGTCCATCGTGGATCGGATCTATATAATATTTTCTCGCGTAAAACCAACCAAGAGTTTTTGTCACTGGATGTATTCTGTGATTCCACGTTACAGCACATAGCATCTGAATGCAGAGGTGAAATTCTTAAAATTACATGGAAGAGTTGATTTGAGGATAAAGTAATATGGCTAGCTTATATTTGTAGCATATAATAAAGTAGATTAACCAACGTTCTATGTGCTAACAAAATATCTTTTATTAGAATGAGTAAAATTTGTTTTAAGATGTACGTTTGCTATGTACGTGGTCAAAAACGACAGCCTAGATTAAAATGACCTGCTAAGCTGTACCTGGTTACTTGTTTGATAGCAGGAACCGGGCCAATGGAGGATGGACATCTCTTCTTTCATTATTTGGTTGCTTAAACATATGCATTTTGTCCATCAACCAGGTCAATCATTTCATTAACAAGATTCAACACTTGGCTGCGAAATGGCAGGATTTGATCATGATTCAGCTTGAAACAGACTTTATTTACGCTAATCTATTTTTTATCCACAAGTCAGAACTTGGGTCTGGATTGGTTCAACATCTATATCTGAACTCGTTTCGGTGAAGTCTATATGGATTTCATCAGTCTGAATTGGACCAGGGTAGTTGGCCATGATGGTCTCAAGTTTTTCTATTTTTTTTTCCTGTTATATTATTTTGAACAGGTCAGACCTCTTGTGGTCCGTTAATATCTGGTTCAGGTTGTATCTTATGGATCCATTTTCTAACCAAATTAATGCTTGTCAACTTTTTCATTTCAGAGAACATCGATGATCGATACCATGCTTCGTAGACGTGAACCACTAACCCAACCATATAGTTTTGAGGAAATATAATCTAACGTACCCGGGAGGATGTTCTTTAAAAAATCAAAAAAAATGTCTTGTCTCCATGACAAAGTTTTCAAGTCCACATAAATCTGCTTTCAGCCACTGATCACAAGTCACATCTCAGGATACCAGCGGTAGTTAAAGTTTGAAGAATTCCTGAGATCAAGTTTATTTTAGATGGTCTCCAAAATAAAATATAACAAATATAAAAATTTAATTATTTTTAAAATAAATTTTTGATATTAATATTATAATATATTATTACTATATAAATTTCTAAAAAATATATGGATACCTATCATTGTAATAAAATAATATATTATTGTAAAATAATAAGACAATAAAGAACTAGAAAAGTAATGTGTCAGCAAAATATTTAAATGCAATATAACGATATAATTAGTATTTGTACTTTGACTTTTAAGTAAGATGATGATATAACAAAAATTAATAAAATATTAATATAAATTAATATTCTATGTGGGGTATAGTTAGAGTATTAATAAAAATATTTTTTATTACTACCGGCATATATTGAGCAAATATAGTTATTAATAATGTCATTATTTTTTATATTAATTTAGTAGTATTAATGAAAAGTCTTTTTACTAATACGATTTAATAAGCTAATAAACTTCTTATTAATTATATTATTATATTTCGATAAAGAACTATATTAAATAAGCGCCTTACTTATTATACAACCTTGTGTGATACATGAGGTATGATTTTTTTTTCTGTTTCTAATTATTTTAGAAATGCAATGTAATAATATGGTAGCTCATAATAAATATAAGACTTTAATAGCCAAGTTTTTGTTCCACATAACAATAAATTTTAAAGATGTTTGAGCATATTAATATTAGAATAATTAATCTTTGTTGTACATTAAGTAATGGATTTTAATTATAGGGAAGAATACTAATATCAGTCTATTAATATCTACATCTATCCAGTAAGTAGAGAGCTCCACACAATTTGAACCTCTATCTTAGATATATAAATAGAGAGAGAGATGAATAGCCAATAATCAAGTCATCCAAATACAACCTTGATTGAGATTTTGTTTCTTTAACATGCAACCTTGTAAGAAATATTGGGTACGGTAAACGGTTTGGCCCTCCAATAATGCTTTCTTAGGCCGAACGATTCCAGCAATCCCCATCCGTTAACTCTTTCCAAATCATGACCGGTGTTTTTGTAAATATGTCAAGAAGAGCGTCAATAACTATATTAATAATAAGAGTAAATTTCAAAGACTTCTCTATTTTTTTTTATACTTACACCCAATAATTTATAAAACCTACATTTATATCCCATTAAATTAATAATATTAGTAAAATTATTTATGTTATATAAAAAATAAAAATTATTCTTAAGTAGAGAAAAGGATACAATCATTTTTTTATATTTTTTGGTGGATGTTATATTACTTAAGATTATTTTAATTATTTTTTTAAAAAAATTATATAGTATTTGAGTTCCATTAAAATTAACACTCTGACTAATATTTTATTAAGTTATAAATTATATTAAATAAAAATCAATGTTAAGGAATTAAATGTAAATTCTTTAAACTATTGGATGTAATTAATCCAAAGGGCGAGCAATTTTCACATCAATGTTGACACCAAATTGGATGGCGATATTTCAAATAGAGAGGAGGGACTTAAAGGATCATGATACGCATACAGACGGAAAGTAGGGCTGGGTAGGTCGTACGGGCAAAGGAAGAAGAAGACTGCGAAGATAGATAGAGATAGAGAGAGAGAGAGAGAGAGAGAGGAGGGGGGGGGGGGGGGGGGGGGGATTGAGAGGGAACCTTCCTTCCACTGGAAGCAAAAGCCTACGCCACTTTATTCCACACTTTATCTCTCTCCATAAAGGAGGGCCTCACGTCCGGTCCGGTGGGGGGCTATCCATCCTCTCTTGCTCTCTCTCTCTCTCTTTCTATATATATCCCTCTCTCTCATGAGCTCTTTTTTTTTTCTTTTAGAGACGAGGAGGAGATTGAGAAGAGACTTAGGAAGAAGAAGAGGAGGAGGAGAAACTGAGCGAAGATGTACGCGCCGAGCTCGCAGGAGATGTCGTACTACGAGCACATCCAGAGGCGCCACGAGGAGAAGGGCTGCATCTATGCCTTGTATCTCTCTCTCTCTCTCTCGCTTTTTCGATTTTAGTTCTATCTTGGGCGGCGGCCACCGTCCGATGATCATCGGATGTTCCTTTTTTTTCAAAAAAAAATATTATGTAATTGCTAGGAATCAATTCCACACCTTGACATGGTGTATGGTGAAGATCTGCCGTCCGTCTAGCGGATAGGCATGTATTGTTACATCGATCAGAGGGTGGAGATTGGTTAGGGTCGTCTTGGCGGAAATATGACACAACATAAGAATATCTTAAATAGGAAGAGGGGAAAAAAAAAAAAACCCGAAGGTCAATCTAAAACGTTCTTTTTTCCTCGTCTCTTTCTTAGTTTCCTGCAGTAATGACGCCCTGTATAATCATATCAAATAAACCATCCTCAAGGATAATAAAATAAGCAAATATTGTTGTTATTTGAAAGCAAGAATAAAATAAGTGAGATTTGGTTTATATTGCTTCTTATTTCTTCCAACTTTTGGGCTAATCATGCATTTATCTGTAATTATGGCATTCGATTTTACCTTCTACGCAAGGCACTCACCTGGACACCATAATCCCAGCGTACCTCATCCATTTGGTAAGGCCCCACCTTCAAGTTTGAGTAGTTGGGGTAGGTTTTAATATCTTGTAGTCTTCATGGCTGCAGCTACCAGGATTTTTATTGGCTCTACGTGGTCACAGTTAAGATGTCAGAACTCAGAACTAGATTGCCGTGAGACAAATTAACGAGAGTAGCGGAAATCCGCGTGAGGTTGGGTGGTTTCCCACTCGTTACAGTAACTAATGCAATGTGGTATTCTAAGTCAAAACGTATCAAACCCGGACAATATAGGCGGTTGTGATTTCGGTGCCCCTGTGACTTATCTCACTGATTCTATGGTGATGCGGTTCATCTTGTGGTCAAAAGTTGGACCAAGATTAGGAGAATCATATGGCTGATAAGAGAATAGCCAGTTATTTGGTCTAGAGAACATCCATATAACGCTTCATCGACGTAACCACTAACTCAGCTAAATTGTTTGAGGAAATAGCATACGTCTAGAAAAATAATATCTGACATGACAGGCAAAATGTTCTTTAAAAATAAATTAAAAAAAAAGTAATGTCGGAGAAAAATACTGTATGACAAAATTTTGAAGTCCACATAAATCCGCTTTCAGCTAATTAACACAAATTTTGAAGTTTGTCAAGATTACCAAACAGAATTCAAAACAAAAAACAATTGATGGTTGTCAAAAATAATCTAACTTATAACAATGTCTATAAAGTGCATGCCATATTTTGTTATCATGTCATATTTTATTCCTTCCTGGTTTCCAAATTTCATGTATTTGGCTTATTGATTTAATCATGCTACACATCTAATTCCTTTGCAGCTTGTTCGCACTGTGCTGCTGCTTCTGCTGCTTCGAGACCTGCGAGTGCTGCCTAGACTGCCTCTGCTGCTGCTGCCAGTAACCATGTAGAAACAAAGCAAAAAAACGTAATTACCAGAATGCCTTCTATCTATCTTGCATTTGGAGCTTAACGCATTCTGTCTAAAATAAAACATGCAGTTCTGATGTTGATGTACCATTACTTGTGCATCGTTGTGTAACTCCATGAATGTTGTGAACACTTCTCCTAGTATTTAATGCTTGGACTCATTATATGTTAGTGTGTATTTTAGATTCCTGTACTCATGCAAATGGGTGCAAACCTCTATCGCGTTTGATAGGACCTGAAGGATTGATTGGATTTGAGGCCTTTTTCTTATCTCCTTCTTGAGAAGTGGGTTCGAGGCATTGCTGATCACGCAGGTTATCCGGCTCAAGACATGAAGGCCACTTGAGGTTCCAGATAGTAGATCCCATGTTTCCATCTTTGTTCATTTTCTGCCAAGAGCCTTATCTATCTTGAACTATGCTAAGCTGTATGTCTGCACTAAAATAACAAGAAATGCTGTAAAACATGCACAGATCCATATTATTTAACTTTTTGATGCCCCTAGCATTGACTGTGTACTGTTTGCCAACAAAAGTTCATCATGTTGCAGGATAGAGTTTGATCAATCTTACCCCATCAAAATGGTGAGGAATGATTTTTATGGCAGTCTGATAACTTCATCCGTCTAGCCAAGCTTTCTGAAAGATGTTAACCTGTCCCTACAGGAGGAGGTAAATGAAACTCCTGCTCACAATTCATGCAGTAAGTTAAATTGCAGATTAAAGTGGAAATTCCCTAGAAAATTCACAAAGCTGCTGCACTGATATTGTAGCACAGACAAATGTGCTTTTAGGAGTCTAGCATCCTGATGTTGGTGCATCAAACCTATGTGCAAGAATTGGTACAAAAAAATAGGTCCCAAATATTAAAAAAAAACAAAGAGAGAGAGAGAGAGAGAGGCATGGTGGCTAACTATTTGGCTTCTCAAATGGTACCTCTTATTGTTCAATGATAAATAAAGATAAGAGCCACAGACCATGTGCTTAGAATACGTACAAGCATGCAATGGAGGTAAGCAGTGTAGTTAAAAATATTGACACTGCATCGACCCCGTTGTTGTCCGGCATGTTCATTCCTGAGATCTTGATCGCAGTTGGTCCCCGTTTTCCAACCACCTTCACAAGAAGAAGAATAGAGTTCCAAGAGAATCAAAAAATTTGAAAAATCACGGGAGCGTGTTAATATAAAGATAAGTAATTTGGACAATGAACTTGAAGTATGGGTCATTTTTGAGAGCACAAGTTCGCTGGCCTAGAAAAAACAGAATGATTTTGTAGTGTGCCATTTTACCTTCTTGTGCAATGTGCAATATCCACTAAACTGGATTGTCGCACCTAATAATGAATCTATTGTGCTTCTGCAAATCACTGCTGCTGAAGCTAAAGGTATTACCAGGAGGTGAATGCTAGCTACATCTCCAGCACATTCTGTTGTAAGCAATCCAATGACAACAAAAGCCAGCCCAATAACAAAGCCAGCTACTGCAGCTCCTAGAAGTCCCTCCATAGTGACTCCACCATTTGCCTTTCGGGCTGTCTGATCAAACAGAGATTGAAAAATGACTATTGAACCTTCACAGGCTTTAAAAATTTAAAATAGAGCATCAGTTACTAGGTGCCATACAATCATTACGATTAGATATTTGGTGAAAGAACAAATTCTGGTGGCATCTTTAAGGAAAAGAACAAATTCTATGAACTCAAGCCAATAAATTCTAATTATCATGATCACAGAATGTAATAGAATCAGGCTGCTCCACATGGTGTGGAATATACATTACCAGCTGTAATGAAATAATCAATCAGATCTCATGCTAAAGAATGGTCTTGAATTGATAGTTCAGTAATACGTTAAAAACTAGGATACTAAACATATACTTCAACTAGATCGATCTTGTTACACCGCAAACTCGATCATAGCGCACTTACATGCAACCTTGAGATTACGAGTGCAGTATGCTTTAACCCTAAGGATTAGTTGAAGTCTTGTAGAATCTCCATCCATTTGGATGAGAATCAAACCATCATTATTTATAATTTCAAGTAAGAGTTTAAAATCATGGCTTGAAGAACAAAAGGTCTCAGATAATTAACCTGTGTGAACAACACTAGACAGATTGATAAGGAATGCAGTAAAATGAGAAAATGATCTACCTTGGTTAAGAGTTGGCATATATTTCATATAGAACCTTCAAGGTCATCAGCAAGCTCGGGAATCAAATAAAACAGATAAAGAGTTCAAATTCTAATTGATGTCAAAGTGGGAGAACTATTTGTCTAGTTCATTAACGTCCAATTAATATATATATATATATATATATATATATATATATATATATATATATATATATATAAATATAATCACAGAACTATATAAAAGAACAGAAAATTGGCTGTGTCATAAAATAGGAACTAATCAGATTGACTAGAAGAGGCAAAATTGTAAAGTGGATATTTTGTTTCTTCATCCATTCATACCTAAACAAATCTTAGGAACATGAATGCCAGGTCAGACTAGTTAACCACTGAACATGAAGTAGTGTTGCTATGCGCATGAGGATTTTTACCTCAAAGATTGTAACTAGTCATGGTTGTGAATTGCTAAAAATTCCTAGTTCCAAAGACCAAGTTTCACCATTGCATCAGGCATAATGACCAATGACACCACCAACAAGGCCAGTCACAAGCCTTGACTGTCTTGTGTCCAAGCATCTATCTTGGCCACCACCTATTGCTGCAAATATGATTACCAAGATAGTCGCAAGAGCACTATTAGCTATAGAACTGGAACCCTGCAAAGACACGCCACCATTAGAAAAAATGTGGTAATACCTTTGCTATTAAATTACATATATTTTCGATGTGCTGCAATGATTTTTGGATGGTCAGTAGCTGATTTGTGTTCTCATATACCCACGTCTGCAATTGCCTTGTTCAATAACCAGAGAACTTCAAGGCTGGGATAGACATTATTCTTTTTTTTGGCATGGCAATTTGTTTGTTCGCCTGGCTTTTGTAAAACCAAACTACACAAATTACATAATTTTGGTGTGTTGTCTGACATTTATTTCAAAATAGTTCTGCCATAAGCAAACAATCAAACATTATGTAATACGGTCACAAGCTAAGGACCTGTTTGGCATCATTGCCACTCTCCAGTTTTTGGTTTTCGTTTGCGAAAATACAGAAACCAAGACTGGAAACTTATTTTGGTTACTTATTTTGCTCTTTAATTCCTTAAAAACACTTTCTGAAAATTCAAAAAGGTGATAGGTCTCAGAAGCAGGTTTCACTGAATATTTTCGTTTTTGAAAATAGAAACTGTCTTAACCTCCAAGAAATTATATCTTGCATGGCATGCACCATTATGTGGCAGTGCATGCTGCCGGTCATAGTTATTTGTTCCTATGGGCTCCATTCATCAAGAGCTCATCTCGATGCACTACTACATGAACGAGCACCTGTGATTAGCGGCGTGCACGGCCATGTGGTGCATGCCATGTAGGATATAATTTCTTTTAACCACCATTGTTGCACTGACACCATCCCTGTTGGCCCTTACCACCACCAATCAACATCCGTTGGCCAACCCGCCACCCACCATCAGCTCCACTGCTGCTGGCTGCCGGTGCTACTGTAGCTGCCGGCACCATTATAATCCAAAATGACTACCAAACAAGTTTTGAATGTTTATTTTCAAAAAAATGATTTTGGTTTTCATGAAAACTGAAAACCGTAAATGATACTAAACGAAACTAAAAAGTTTTTCCTACAACCCAGATAATTCATTATCACTCTCTCTCAGAAAAAAGAAAACGCCATTATGATTTAAAAAGTCCGACAAAGAGAACAAGTTAAATATCATAATAAACTTTTCATTTCTGTCTGTTTATGTAACCAGAAACTGCAGTAACCCAATGCTGTTCATAAACATGATTGGGGAAAAATATATCTCAATAAATATTTGACAAGACATATCTTGATAGTTTGATCAAAAGAAGAAGGTTATTCAAAGTAAAAGTTGAGTTAAGCTTTAAAGCAAACATGGAATAGGCTTTACAGGTTCAGCACAAAATATTACACAAAAAATAGGGATTAAAATGTCCTAAAGATCCTTCAGCGACGTAATAAACAACGAAATCAACCCAAACATCACGGATAGGCTTTAAAAAAAAAAAAAAGTCCCATAAAGCTGGAATCCTCTTGGTGATAGAGTACGATATCAATTTAGGATAAACGCCAAAGAAAGCTCCACAACGATCTAAATCAATCGATCAAGTTTCATCAAAAAAAAAAAAAATCTAAATCACGAAAAAACTTTAGACGGATGGCAGCTCAAGATGACCTTTTTTTCTATTTGTGCTTCGGGGAGAGAGACAAATTTTGACCCACCTCTAATAAATGTGATATAAAAAGCAAAACTTAAGCCAAGAAAAGAACAAAAGGAGTTCAAAGGAGCTTGAGGAAACCCTGGAATCTTTCCCAAATATCGAAAAATGCTAAATCTCACCAATTCCGCTGCCCTCCTTCCTTGAACCCAGCATCAATGTCCCTCTTCCTCTCCTCTCCAACCCTTGTACGATTTGAAGATGTGAAGGAGAAGACTAGAAGCAGAGCCGCAAACCTTTCACGAGATTTCTCAACGATCGCAAAAGGGAAGCACTCCTCGATTCAACGAGGAGAGGAGAGAGAAGAACTGGAACAAGAAACCGAAAACCTGTAGCCGGCCAGCATGTGGATCACCATCACCGGGCTCCCGAGGAGAACGCCAGAGAGAGAGGTAACCAGCGAAACGGCGAATCGAACCTTGAAGATATCCATATCTGTCCCTCCTCGCATGGAGCTGAGTTTGATTAGGGTTTCTATGGGAGAAACTAGGGTTTAGTTAGAGGAGAGGGGACTCCATCGCCGTCTACTCTGGTTCATTTCCGTGGGGAGAAGGTCGAAGGTCGAAGGTCGAAGGGTATTCGAACTGGAGGGAGACCATCGTCTTTAAAAATAAAGCTTCTTTAAGCCCCGCTTGCATGATAGATAAATGGGGATCAGCAAATCCCTATTCCCTATTATTCCTCTAAAATTTCTCTTTTCAGGAATAAGTTTAAAGTTGCAACATGTTAGCGGGATAAGTTTAGCTGCCATTTGGTTGTATTGGTTGTGCGGACTAGCATAAGAGAATCTAAGAGTTTTTTTTTTTATGATATTGGACAAAATTGGCCATGGCTACCGATTTTGAAGTTAGGATAATGTTGCCTGGGGTCTGACCTATCCTAGGTACCTAGTGGGAGAGGTGCTAGATACCGGATGGGTGGGCAGTCACTTTAGGTTATGCAAAACTGGATCGTTGTAGTTGAGGTCCTAGTCTACGGCCGAGCTTAACCTAAAACATCAAAGATGATGAAGTTTTTTTATTGAAATTTATCCGACGGAGAACTCTACGATGCTTAAGTTATGACACTTGAGAACCTCCTCTGTTTTCTAAGTATCGTTCTAACTTAAGCATCAGAGAGTCTTCTGTCGAACATGCTTCGGCAAAAAAATTTCTTCGTTTTTGCTGTTTCAAGTTGGAGCTTGGTCACGTACTAAGACCCCGACTTCAACCATCTACCTCGAGTCATAGCTCTATACAACTCGAGCAGCTGATCGTCAAGTCTCCAATATCCAGCATCTCTCTCGCTCGGCATCTAGGATAAGCCCATCCTCCGCAGCAATAGATTAGTGCTAGAGGAGGGATGATGACACCTTCTATTAGGCTGGATTTTCAAAGAAACCGATTAAAGGAGAGCTGATTTTTCTGAGGCGATTAAGCGGCAAGTTCATTTAAATTTTTTTTTCATAAAACAAGATATCCATTAATTTTTTTAACATCATAATTTGCAATAGTAAGAAAAACTACTAGATAAGTTACCATGATATTAGTTCTCGTGAGATGGCATTGGCCTATCCTAGATTAAAAAACAACTCAACACAACTAGCAAATAGCATGGGCACTTGTACTCAAAGGATGAGCCATCTCAGAACACCCTTAGAACCATAACCAGCTTCACACATCACTTATGGGAGAAAAATAAAGGATGGTGGGGGCTTAGAGAGGTTGGGCAAGCAATGATCATTTCGGTTTGCCCCTACACGACAAGCCATGCCCCCTCACTTATCAGGCTGTAGCATCGCATCATCGCATATCTTAAAAAATTATCAACTACTTGTCTCGCTTGAATGCGGATCAGTTGCTTATCCAATGGGAAGACAAGCCATGCCTCCACATGAAAGGACCACCATGAGCACCATGGGCTCAAACCGAGCCTAGGAAAGGACTATGAAAGGGCAAATAAACTGCAAGAGAAGAGTTTGAGGTCCATCACAGCTAGCTCCTCATCACAGCTAACATCTTGGACTTCCCCCCTCACTATGGGCTTCGAGTTAATGCCTTTCCTCTTCCCTGTTCATCTAAAGTTAAAAACTGGAGACTCCTCTTGTCTGCTTCTGTGTCTGTGTTTGTGAACCCTAGAATGCTTGTCTCCATGTGACGGCTGGCTCATTTTCTGCAGAAGCTTCTGCGCAGCAGCTTGGTTTGGACAGGAGCAGCTTCACTCACTGTCAATGGAGCAACAGAAATATCAGAACCAGCTTGACAAAGCAAGGAGGCTATAATTTCGTAATGTTGAAGACTAGGGACAGTGATATACCTTCTTTTGGTCTGACATCAGAACTACAGGGTTTATCTTTCAGCCCTTTCACTTATAGTTTTTTTTTTTGGATCATTGACCATCTTATCTGCCCTAGTATCATTAGAATGATGTCCTTTGTCTACCACCATATGAATTTTGCTTCTGCTTGTCTACCATCAGCATCTGAAATTTTATGAGACAAGAAACTTTCAAGGCTGAATCAGGGATACCTACAACAAGCCCAATTTAATATGAAGATTATAGAACTAGTATTTTTCATCGAAAAAAAAAAAATCTTAGAACTAATACAAAATCATCATCATGTAAATCAGTGCAACCATGTATGCGTGTATTGCATGCTTTTAGTTTACATATTATATGGACATAGGTAGTGATGGACTTCGTAGCGCATTTTGGGTGATCCAACGGTGGGTTTGCGCGAAGGAAGAAGAATCCTTCTTTCGCACGAAAAATACAACCCCAGTCACAAGCCGCTACTTTCCGAAAGAAAAAAGATATCAAGTTTTATTAAAGAAACCTTTTAAAAGTCTCTCCAATCACGATATCGTTCTACGTTCCTTTCCAAAGATTCTTTCTTTAAAATCCTAAGCTTCGATCGGCAAGAACAGATCTCAGCTCAGAAAAAAATGATTCAAAATCTCAGCTCATGATCATCTCCTCATACAATTATATATAATATCATGCAATGACACATTAATTGGTGCGGACACCGGTACCGGACTGCCTATTATATACCCTGTTATATAGAGCCACGGTCGTTGCAGAAGAATGGTCCAGCCAGTTTCATGGTGGCTGGATTGATTTTATGTTATTTTATTTTGTTTATTTTATGTTGATTGGGCTTATTTGTATACTGTGAGTTTAGGATTTTTTAAGATTGTTTTTTTTAGAAATTTTTTTATTATTTCTTGATCCTCTCTCTATACATACATACATACATACATACAAGTTGTATATATATATATATATATATATATATATATATATATATATATATATATGTATGTATATGTATGTATGTATGTATGTATATATATGTATATATATGAAACAAGTTGATGAACTTGCTTTCTCTTCTCTCCTCCTCCCGCCTCTTCTTCCTCTTCCTTTCCTCTCTTCCGTGTAGCCGTCCTGCATCATTAATGGTCCTCAAGATGTCGACCAGAGAAACGCCTTCCCTTCCCTTTCTCATGAAGAAGATCCCCGTCGACGTCATCTTAATTCAGATCTTTCTCAAACTTCCTCGAGACTCCCTCCTCCGATGCGGGCTCGCGTCCAAAGCATGGCTCCGCCTGACCTCCGACTCCTTCTTCCTCCGCTGCTACCGCTCGACACGCCCTCCCATGCTTGGCTTCTTCTGCAACCGGCACCCGCCACACACGCCGCCCAGGTTCATCGCCACCGCCGAATCAGTCACCAAGTTCGCGTTCGACATCACTCTCCCCGTCGACAATCTAAGTCTCGTGGGTTCCAGTCGACATCTGCTCCTCTTCGGCGCCTCTAACGGCAGATCCTTCCACGTCCTCAACCTCGCGACCCAGGAGTGGACGGCTCACCGGCCATGTCTCTCGGCGCTGGGCCATCGGGTTCGTCCATCAGAGTGCTTCTTCTACTGCAACTCCTCTTGGCTTCAAGGTGATTCGGATCGGGCCGACGCTTGCAGTGCAAACCTTCTCTTCCACCGTTGGAGAGTGGAAACAGTCTGTGCCCGAATCCCATCCGCACGACTTCGGAAGCACGTCCAAGTACTGGCCAGACCCATCCGGAGTCGCCATCGACGATCGAGTGCTCCATTGGTTTTACAGTGAAACCCACCTGCTAAGCTACGATGTTTTCACGTCGTGCTTCTCCGTCGTGGAATTGCCGGTGGAGAGGATCGGCCACCACGCATGTCTAAGCCGGTCGGAGGGCCGTCTCCGCTATGCGGTCTTCGACCGCCGCTCCCCTCGCATCCAAACCTGGGGCTCTCCTCGACAAGTCGAGGAACCAACCTTGGCGTTTGGAACACGACGTGAGCCTCTGGCCCCTGGCGAGAGGGGACCTGCTGCTGACCAATCTCGTGCTTCGTTTGTTTTTTCAGCTTCTTTTTTATTTTTTTTTATTTTTTATTTTTAGTAAAAATGGTAATTCATATAGCTCTCGAATACATTCTGCCAAATTAAGAGAAAGCAAAAAATAAAGAGGTTGGGAAATATCTCCTTTTGATGTCCATAAAAACTCTTCGGAATGCCGGGCAACTTTTACAGCAGCGCCAATATGATGGGATTCGATTGCTTGGATTGCCATGTGGTGTTCTTGCATGCCATGAATGGGAAGATATTCTCCTGGGAACTCCAGAAGGGTGAGTTGAAGCACGTCTGCGACCTTGACTTTGAGGTGGTGGGTTGCATGTCCCCCTTCCTTCAATATGACGATCGGCAGGGGCATCGTTAGATGAGACTCTGGCGTCTTGGTTGATGGTTTGATTAGTGATCGATGATTGGCTTTTATAATTTCTGTTTTATGATTAACTGATGGAATTTGGATGCCATGTCTAACACTATAATATAAACTTCACATAAAAGTGAGCCTGATCGCTATTCAAAAGAACGGGCTACAAATTATCAAAACAAAACATGTTATATAAGTTTCACAAGAAGCATTCTTAAACCTAGAATCCTTGAAAGATCATCGATACATATACAACATGCCCGAGTTCCGCAATCAACAAATGAATAACATCGAAGAGGAAACTATACACTGAAACCTGAGGAAACATACAGGAATCAATGCATTTCTGGAAGTCTAGGTGGTATGGGAGCCGGTGCACTTTCTCCATACTTTACATACGACCTTCAGTTTATTTTCTACCAAAAGCTCGACGTGTCTTCACGAGAATACTCGATAGGTCAGCGAATGGCCCGAACATTTTCATCCTGAAATTAATTAAAAAAAGATATTAGCACCATTTGCAAACATTATGATTGCAAATATGGTGGAACAGTTTGTAACTTCAGCTTGGCAGTTTAAGAGCCAACTTTTGTTTTGGGATACTGGTGGGACATATAGCAACACATTTCACAGAGAAGTAGATTGTCAGCATTTTTTTTTTCTGTAGAAGGAGATCTCACCTCACCTGTTGAAGAGAAATTTTCACAAAGAAGTAGATAGTTAAACATCTCATGCAACTGGAATCTTGGGCTCCCCGAGATTTACAAATGCCTCAGCACGAAGCATGCGTACTGTAGCTGCATGCCAGGACACAAGATTGTCCATGAAGGTGTTTATGTATTTTTCTCTGTCATCCTGCTCATTTTTTTTTTAAGTTAGACATATCCAAGCAGATTTAATATTAAAATTTTTCTATACAGTATTCATTAGGTAATGCATCTAGAGTGACCTAATTCCAACATGGTCTTCCAATGCTTAGCATTGTAATGTTGATAGAAAAATAAATTTGATGCAACAAATATATCTTTTTTAAAGGTGAAGTCCTAGCTAGCACATAAGGTTTAGAATACCTTGTAGTCTAGGTAGTATGCGTGCTGTCACAATAGAAGAGAAAACAAAAGCAAGTTCGTTAGTGCTTGTTGCATGAATGATCCTCAAAACTGAAACAAAAGATTCAGCTTTAGTTACCTCCCACATATCCAGACCGATGATTGGCTGCAAGAAAGAAATGAATGATTTGATTCAGGTCAGTTATGCGAGAAATATCGGAAGCATTCAAGGATTGAGCTGCTGAAGCTTAACATACAATATCACCCCATACGAGCGGACAAATGGCATTTGATGTTCTAACAACAGAGAGCTTTTTTTCTTCCGTTCTCACTGAAACAAGCAATAAAAACAGAATGACTTGTAAGTCAAACAGTGTCATGACAACACAAAGATGTTAAAAATGTGTGGTATCACTTTAGCAGAAACATATCGTGAATGAAACATAAGTCAGTTGAACTATTAAAGACCATATCAAGTATACAAAGTTCAGCAAATTGGCAGCAAAATCTTCCTCAAAGACTAGGTAATACTGAGATATATACTGATTTTCTTTATGAAAAATGATCATAAAAGGCTGAGGGTTATCTGTGGATTCTTGCTAGTCAGACTTACAGCATGGTAACGTTAAAAGTGAATCTCTTCAGTGATTTAAATCAGAAATTTAATAGGCTAGCGATAGTGACCAAAGTAAATATTACTCACAGACAAGCCACACCCAACCAGATCCAAATAGCGCCATGGCTGACTCTACAAACGTATCTCTAAAATTAGAGTATGAGTCAAAATCCTTTTCAATTTGCTGGAGCACACCTCCCTGAGGCAATTTTCCACCACCTGATTGCATTGACTCCCAGAAAAAGTCATGGTTCCAGACCTGAATGATGCCAAATCCAAGTTTACCACCAAAATATCCGCAAAACTTATTCCACATGCTCAGCAAAATAAAATACAATACTGTGAAAGAAAAATATTTGCTACAAATTGCGAAAGTTGAGAGAACAATCAACTTACATTTATATATAGAACTCTTTAGGAAAAAAGAAAATCTGACCTCAACAAGGAAGTTAACGGAGACGAGAAGATCTAATGATAAAAATGTAAAAAAAAAAAACATCATCATTTTTTCAACACCTTAAATGACAACATCGAGTTACATTTATAGAACTCTTAAGAAAAAAGAAAATCTGATCTCCACAAATATATATATATATATATATATATATATATATATATATATATATATATATATAGAAGACTAAATGGAGATGATCAGATGATAAAATAGTAAAAAAATCATCATTTTTCAGAAGCTTTAGATGACAATATGAACCTACGTTTATAGAACCCTTCAGGAAAAAGAAAATCTGACCACAACTAAAAAAAGTTAAAGGAGACTGAATGGAGACAATCCAAAGATAAAAATGTAAAAAACATCATCATTTTTCAACAACACTAGATGACCCAGAAGCTAGAATGACCTGAGCAGCATTGTTGAATTCTGGTAACGGGTTGCCATTGTTGTATGTCACTTTAATCAATTCCTCCATGGTGTGGCCATATAATGGGCTTTTCACAAGCTGCTTATTCAAACTATCCACATAGTCTCTATGATGTTTTCCCCAGTGTAATTCCAGAGTCCTCTGGCTCATGTATGGTTCCAAAGCATCCTAGAAAGAGAAACATGCAAGACAACTAACATCAGGAGTATTGATCAAGGTATACCGAATAAGTTATATGTCTTAAGATGGCAGACAGCAGTTACAAACCAAAGTGAACACAACCGCTTTAGATAACCAAAGCAAAATAATGTCGCTTACTAGTTTATATGGAGGGGTTGTAAGGCCATAGTAGGCCAAAACTTTGGAAGCTCTTCGAGATTGGTGTAACTGCCCTTTCTGCTGTAGATATTCAACAAAAGGATTATGAATAGAATTGCAGAATGGAAGCTCGCAGAAAAAATGAGCAGGTCGAGAGATATTCATGGCACCTCGGAACAAACAATAGCTATAGGCTACAGAATTATTCTACAGAATACAGATAGATTCGTAAGAACTATAGCACATATAGTCATGCTGTATATCATACTTGCCACAGAACTGATGAAAGCAGCCATTAGGGGTGGGGAGAGAGATGTATCAGCAGCAAGAGGAAAAGACATACCACAGAAGAAGAAAGCTTACTTGACATTATCTTACCTTACGTGCATCAAGAAAACCCAAAGGCCTACCATAAACCATTCCAAACTAAACCAGGACGTGATAAAAATAGCAATATAGAATAAAATTTAGGGTGGAATATAAATGCTAGGCAGTTATCTAGACTTTGAAGAAAACGTGGAGATTCGTGTGCGGATATTAGTACTGTTAAATATGAGAATATTCTGAATCTGGACCTGAATAGCAGACGGATGGTGCCAATTAAAAAATGAAACCAGCCGAGCTATTTAAGGTGGTAACATACGCAGTTACTCGTGCTCATGATAGACAGGAAACCTCATTGGACCTTTGCGCAATAGCCCTAGCAACTCCAAGGACATTGAGATAGACTTTGTGCCGATACGGTCCAGGGCTTTCACTTTGTATTCCATCTGTTCGACTATTGTCCCAAGAGAGCTATGCTCTTTTCAAACCGTCTTAGCGATGGAGGTGAGGAAGAATCACATAGCATTAAACCCTTGCATTCACAACTTCATAGTCGTCCTAGAAATCTCGGCAAACACAAACCCGTTACCGGTGGCAATTAATCCTCGAATAAAACTCTATCACCAGGCAAGGACAACACACTGTCACCTTCTAAAAGCATCGATTCCAAGTTCCCAACAAAAGGAGAAGAAGTGTGGGTTATATGGGAAACTAGTGGATGAATTTAATGTTGTGATGCGTACCGGACTGGGCTTAGGGATGCCGGTAACGGGCCTGAAACGGAGGAGGCCATGAGAGATTGGAGGCGAAGCTTGGTAGCCGCAGCAGTAGCTTGGAGACAGCAGGTGAAACCCCATTTGTCTCTCTTCCCTCCCTCTGCGACTGGACTTGGTGAAGGGTCTGTCGATGGAGATGAGGTAACGAGGAGGCGGTGTGCGGGTGAGGAGATGCCGGAATGGGAGCGGTTTCGAGCCGCGATTGAAGTCAGACCGGGTACCGGCGGCTCGGGTCCTTTCTTTTTGTTTTTATTTTTTAACATATATCTAATAATAATAATAATAATAATAATAAAAAGCAAATAACTTACTCTTTCCAACCCATAGAGTATCTCTGGAGTGATTGGTCATATACGAGGCTACTCAGTCCACAGCTCGGTTAGCCTATCTGAAAATGTGCTTGGCTTGTAATGCCATGTCGTCATCAACTATGGTCCGGATGTCACGAAGCAAGAAGTAGAACCCACCCATGCCGTCAATGCCTTCCTGGATCCAACAAATCATCATAGCCAAATTACTCTCAAGCATAATTGCTCTAGTCCGCAATATTTGCCGAGCATGGTCCAGATCGGCCCATACTGCTCTCAGTTTAGCCCCCAAAATCGACGTATTGAAGATCTCACAACCACCAGCAATAACCACTCTAAATTCCGGGCCTCTGACGACAAAGCTAGTACCTTCCCTTCTACTACCATCTAGCACGCATCTATCAAAATTGACTTTGAAGAAACTCGGGCGTGGGAACTCCCACATGAAAAACACTATCCGAGACTCTACACGAGCAGAGGTAGAGCCCTATATGCCCCGAGCTGTTAAAAGCTGATCTGATGGATCTACATAGATATTTTCTATTGCCGTATCTGGGCCCACTTCACAACAAACCTCGGTGAAGAGCTGCTCTTATCAAAAGTTCTGGCATTTCTGGCCAGCCAGATTTAATAAGTAGTATAGATCCCTCCAACAACCACTCGCCGAGTTTGGGGACGCCAGCCCACCGTCTGAGCGTATACAAGAAAGAGCCCAAATGATACCAAGCATCCGACAAGATCTCGACGAGCCTCCAGATCTCTTTTTTTTTTTTTTTTTTTTCTTCTCCCCGTATAAAAATAATAATAATAAAAAGCAACTCCTCGGCAGAATTGCATGCATCTGCTTGGAAGTCTGACTTTTAATTAGTAGAAATAAAAATAATAAAAAAGCTTCTACTGTACGTGATAAAAATGCTATAATGCTCCACCAAGCGAGGTATGGAAAAGCTTTTTTTTTTCTTTGAATCGGCACCGGCATGGCATAAAGGAAATCGCATAACATTGCGATGTCTTGCACCTACTCTGTATGGCACCAATCCCACCATGAAACATGATACGAAATTCTATTCGAAAGATTTTGGCACCATGGTTGTGTGCCCCTTAGCACTACTCAAATGAGATTCTTTTTCTTTCTCTGTTCATGGATATTTTTTATTTGATTACATTGGAAGGAAAAGGAAAGCATACATATTTAGTTTTTCTTTTGTTGGGGTGGTGGTGCAGAATAGTTCATATTTTAACTCTATCTTAAACTTTGAGATGTAATAATGGCCTTTTAATTTAAGAAGTTATGCAAATCAAGCAACTAGTGATTCGGTTTATCTTTTTCACTTAAGAATCATTCTCAAATTAAGAATTATGAAATCTCAAATCAGCAATATACCATATAGTTGAGCTTCATATGGCACTATGAAGCAACCCATGCTACCCACCAGGATTTAATTGAATTAAAAAAAAAAAGCAGGATGTAGAGAGAAGCAAAATTTATAGTTACACCAAACATTAAATGATGCACAAAATGCTGATAAGTTTATTTAAAATGATCAAACTTGAAGCCCGCTTTCCTAAGGGAGGAGAGCAGATGCAAGTGCAACCACTTCTCATGATCTATAATTTCTGCAATAATATTAAATATCAGCCCCTAATTTTGCATTGAAAATAGAAATAATCTCCACCAAGAATTGCAAGAAATTAGCAATGGTTAACATAAAAAGGACACATTATTCTTCTAATAGATCTCCCTACTTTGCTTACGATTCCATTTCACTTAGACCACCCTATTTGTATACCATCATCAAGCTTGTGCCCGAAAAAGACCGGAGCTTTTCTTGGGGGGAGGGATTTCAAATTCAATAGGTCAAATATTGAAAATAAGAATGGTCAAATTGCCATAGGCCAGCCAAGAACGACATATTTTTATGAAAATAGAGAAAGAAATCACAAACAATACATATATCTATTGAAAAACTACAACTATATTTGATTCTTTCTCAAAGAAAAGAATTTTGTCACTATACCATCAAGTGGAAATTCCAAACACATAATTCAATTCATTGGAAATAGGAATCTCAAGCAAACTCAAGCTAACATAAATAAATAAATAAATAAACAAAAAAACAACAACATTAGAGTATACATTTTATCCAACTCTAAAAGAACTTGGACACGAGAATGAGAAAGAAAAAAAGAAGGAATGGGCTTACAAAATATAGGAGGAAGTCTTGCCTTTTGAAACAAGGAAACCGAGAGACTCAAGCCACAGCCTTGTCAAAATTTTCATAGCCATGGCTTGAAATAGAACGCTCCTCTTCTCTCGGAAACACTGCGGTTCCCTCCTCCATAGATCTCTCCTGCGTCCCATTAGCAATCAAATTCTCTCCATATTGCCTTCCATCTCTCTTTCTCTCCATCTCTTTGTTACATGCACACGTAGTGGGATAAGTTCCAAAAGAGAGAGTTCGGTACCTTTTACTCCGAGATATCTGGGCAATGTTGAAGGATGAAGAGGCCTTTCAGGCTAAGCATATTTTCCATAAAACTAATGGGGTTGCAGATTAGATGGCTGCTTATATAGTCAGTTATTCCGGTAGTACCTTGTGGGCTGGCGATGGGGAGTTGTTCCTAACACTCCGAAGTATTTTGTTTTTTGATTTTATTGGATGCATCCGTACTCTCGTCAGGTATGATCCACCCGCCTTAGCAAAAGCAACCAAAAAAAAAGAGAGGAGGAGTTCGGGCTCGAAGCCTGCTTCCCAAAGGCAGCATCGAAGTTGGAGTTTGATAGCAAAACAAAGGGAATACATGGAATCTTTTATGGCCGAATTCAGTATCTATCGGTGGTTGGCCGCTGCTCGGAAGGTAGAGAAAAGTGGTAGAGCGCAAGATGAAGTAGGGTTTTTATTGCATTTTGGTTAGCTAACAAGGAACGATACTAGCAAATTTGCCATGATATTAGTTCAAAAATATTCTAAGAGAGTTCGATGAATCCATCACCCTCTTTAATGACATCCATCCACTCAATTGGCCTATCATGACTTTACACATGTAAAGTTGTATATAATTCAAACTTGCGAAATATTGCTATAGACAAGAATATTTATGTAGAGTTAGGAAGTTCTTACAAGAAAAGGATGTACACTTCGAGAATGTGGTTTTCCTATTTAGTAATTTACCATCTTGGTTTTGCACCGAGTGTTAATAAAAGGATTAATGGAAGAGTAGCACATATGTTAACAATCGCATCTCTACTCTGAAAACTTTTTCGTGCGAGTTGAATCAAAATCGAAAACTCTCTTACTTTGGCAAGGAGTAACATATTCTAGCAAATCGTAAAAAGGTGAACTTTGGAATTTGAAGTCCTTCGAGCACACAATACTTCTCATACATGATACATGTCCATAAAAAGATGTTAAAAAGGAGTAACAAATTTCAAACGACATGGACCTATCTATCAAATGTCAGATGCACCGAGTGTTTGAAATTTAAGTTGCAACGGCATAACTATTGTAACAACCCAAGACCTCACCCAAAATGGCTAGCCGGAAGGTATTATTTGGATTACTTGTTCCTATATAAGTACCCCAGATCTATTCAGCGAATAACCGATGTGGGACTAAATACACGCCCGCACGGGTTCTCACATACTCCCCATGTTCAAGTCCTGACGTCCTCGTCAGGCTAAGGGTTCATATCTATTCAAATCTAATCACAAACACCACGATTGGCCCGTGGTCAGCCCTAATGAATCTGTGCTGCAGTGCCCCCTAGTCCACATAGGTTATAGGCCGGGTCCGCTCTGATACCATTTGTAACAATCCAAGACCTCACCCAAAATGGCTAGCCGAAAGGTATTATTTGGGTTTCTTGATCCTATATAAGTACCCAAGATCTACCTAGCGAATAACCGATGTGGGACTAAATACACGCCCGCACGGGTTCTCACAACTATTACAATTACTATATCTAAAAGATATCATTCTAATACATAACTTTTATTACTTAATATAATAACGATAAATAAAGGTGATCGGGTCCGAGCCTTATCACCCTTCTATCGTGTATTCTAGGGTCTAGGCTCTTTCGTTATCGGCGAACGCGTTGCGGTCGGCACCTCGAAACGGTAATGGGTGACTCAGTAGGTAGTGCTCACGCGAGACTCGGATGAGCTGTCGGTGTAGTAAAGTAAGTTTATGTAATAATAATTGTAATATATATATTAATTAATTAACTGAAAAGAAAAAAAAAAAAGAAAGACGGTAACGGGTTCGACGGTTTCAGAAGGTCGGCGCCGCCTACATGGCCTTTATTTATTTACATCCATACCAGCGTCGTCCAGTCCAAACGCGAACCCGTTCTTCGATCTCGTGAGAGAGAGAGAGAAAGAAAGGGGGAACCAGCGAGGGTGGGGAGAGAGCGGCGGAACAACGGAGAAGAAGCAACGCTCTCGGCGGTAAACGTCGCCTCTATGTTTCTCTCAAGAAAAAGAAAAGAAGATTTTTTTTTTGTGCGTGAAAACCTAAATTTCTTCTGTTTCGATTCGATTACGAAATTCGATTGGTGATGCCCTAATGATGCCTGATCAGAGATTCAA
Source organism: Phoenix dactylifera (assembly GCF_009389715.1). Taxonomy (NCBI): domain Eukaryota; kingdom Viridiplantae; phylum Streptophyta; class Magnoliopsida; order Arecales; family Arecaceae; genus Phoenix; species Phoenix dactylifera. Next base: position 27,765,935 of record NC_052399.1, read on the forward strand.
GAGTCAAGGGTTCTTTTTCTTTCTTGCATGCATCATCGATGATTACTGTCTGATTCTCGTCTGATGATGTGTCCCGTCATTTTGTATCTAATCTGGAAATAATTTCTTACTTTCTTTGCAATTCTTTTTGATGGAAGTATTAATTCCGGTCAAGTAGCCCCCTTTAATATGTCGCTGTTTTCTTTTATTAAATCTTCTCTGCTGTAAGTTTATATCAGGGCTTTATATCTGTATTTTTACGGCCAAAGTTTAAGATCTTGTAGTGAAAAACAAATAGGTCTTCCCATCTTCCTCTACTTGCTCTGCTAAAGACTGGTTGATTTGGCTGTATTTTATGGCGGCTTGCAAAGTAGAAAAATGAGTTGTTAGGTTTTAATTACTATCAAATTATTTCTAATTTTTAGATATAACAACATTAGCAATTCTAATTTTTATGGGTACTGTTGATGGATATCCTTGGGGCAACTGTTAAGAGTAATGTTGGCTTTACTCAATAACATATCAATATCTGATTGGAACTTCAAAGAGGAGATTTGACTTAAACAAATTTTCTGCAACACCCCATGTTCCTAATATGTGTCGCTTATACCCAATATGTGATTTCTCTGTCGTCAAGACAAATCTAAACTACTCATATGGTGAGAAGAAAAGGAATGCTGTAGTGTCAGTAAAAGATGTGATTGAGATGGAGAAACAGGGAGAGATTTTATGGGGAAAATTTTAAGATTTTTTTAATAATAAAAAAATTGACTTTGCATAGTTAGATTCCTAGTGAAAATGGAAAAAAGGTCATTAGTTAATTAACAAGGGCTTCACATTAGAGGATGCTGCTAGGGTATCCATTGATACTTCTCAATAAGGGTAAGGTATATTGTTCTGGGGACATCTTTGGAATGTTCTAGAAGTGCCTCATGTGTTTGCACATGCCAAATTGTCATTGTTGAATAGTATTGTAATGGGATTAGGGGCATAAATGTTTTCTCATAAAAATATATCAGTTTACTTTTCGGTCATATCTATTTTCTTCAAGATTGTTTGGATTCAGTATATTTTCTGATTTTACCTCCTTTCTTCTTCCACAGAGTGTGTGAATGTGCAGATCGAATGAACAACGTATCCATTCTCTATTTAACTTTGACCCAAAATCATAATTATATCTTTTTAAATTTGATTTTCTGATTTAGAATTACATTATACGGTATTAGGGTAGATTGATTCAACACCATGGAGGCTTTTTAAACCTCTAAGTAAGATTATGCAGGAAAACCACAACTTGCTTGACTATATTGATGACAACGAGGATATGCTTAGGTTTTTCTCTATATTAAGTGGCGATGAAGATGGAATAGATTATACCGGGCACTAAATAAGGAATAGAGAATTGAAGGTTCAGATGTGGATAAATTTGTCGCCTCCCATTTGATGGAAGACAATGTGATTGCTTTATAGACTTAATGGATTGCAGTTTGATTGTTGGAAGATTTTAACATGGTAGAAACAAGAATCATGAAGGATACAGCCATGAAGAACAAGAATAGAAGCACCATGCAAGATCCAGTTCTTAGTTTAAGTAATAATGCCCATGAAAAAGTAGAACTAATCCTATTCGGTTGTGATATATTGGATCCTTGGCCATATTATTTGATGGTGGATGGGATGCTTCATGATTGTGATATAGTGAAGTAACCACCCCAGGGATCCAATTATGAGAAAAGTCAGCACTAGCTTTGTTATTAGACCATGAAGTTGAGGCTGATTGCAAAGTCTTGAAGCAAGACTGGTGGAGCAGAAGTGCGTTTTCCTGACTAGATTTATAGATGATGTTTAAAGTAGAACTTTCAATCACTTGAGATTTATTAAATTTTCTCTGGAAAACAATTAAGGTTCATAAATTGAAATGAGCACTTTTCTTGGCTTATCATACGAAAATCATCTTTTAGACGGTTCTAAAGAGCTGAAAGGGTTGTCTAGACGAAGTTACTATGGATCGAGACTTTTGTGCTTGGAATTACATTACCTCCACTGGGAACAGCTTTACTTGGACTCAAATATAGCTCTAATAAATGAGCCAGTTGTGATAAGTTGGTGTAATTCAACCCATGGTCTTCATAGAGCACAAATTGTGTTCAAGCTCAAGCTACTTGTAACTTTTATATTTACAACCAAAAAAAATCAACAACTGGAATTTCAGGCAATTGGATTATATGCAACCAAGAACACCCATTGCAATTTCCATCATTTACAAAAAGCAAGTTAAATCAAAGCCGTACAACATATTGGTGTCTGCTTAGTGTTACAGCTTACGACAGTAATAAAAATTAAAATCTCATGTACCACAAGTGAAGTTTCGGCTGAAACTGAGTAGTTCCGGTCTAGTAGGTCAGTTTCAGCCTAAACTGACTAAAACTAGCCATAATATTTTTTTAAAGCTTTTTTATGTTCTCTGTCATATATTTATCATTTCTTTGTTTATTAGGTACATCATCTATATAGTACCAATATTTAATGGATTTCCTTTTTTCTTGAGTTAAAAAGGGATATGTAGTAAATACAATTCTTGATGGCCAAGGCTTCTAATGGCCTTTAATCTTAGAACAGTAAAAAGATTACTTTAAACAACTAAATACAACATTATTTCAAAGGCATTCTTTTTATAATAATAAATAAAACATTTCATAACTTCTTGGACTGGTGAGGAGCCATCTCAGGTGTATTGTTCTCACTATCAATACTCGCACCCACATTATGATAATGATGATGGCCACTGCTATGTGCATCAGTCACCTTGCAATAGTATGTGGTATTAAATAGGTAAACATAATTTATTTTATGCTCCTATGTACTTATCTTGTTTGTTTGTGCTTGATTATTTTATATCATCTTATAATTTAGTTAAGATATTGGTCCATTCATGTAATATATTTAGTGTCGATTCAACATAGTTTAATTTCAGATTGAAGCTACCAAACTATATAAACAATGATCATAGATAACTTCAAACACAATTAAACTGATAGAAAATGTTTTGCCTATGGTTTAACTTCATTTGAAACTACTCGAACTGTATAAGTTATGAACGTAGATAATTTAAAATACAATCAAATGATGGAAAATAATTTACCTTGATTTTGTTTTTCCTTTTTTTATTTTTTTAGATTTTTTGTAGCTTTTTTGGCCGAAACTCCGAACCTGAGTGAAATTGCTGTAACTACCAAAATACTCTACCAAAGGGACCAAAACCAAATTTTAAAAACTTGGAAGGCATGGCATATAAGAACTTTAGGATGCATAAATCCATAAACCATGATTCAGTGATGTCTATATCTTGCTTTTTTTCGTAGTTAGAGCTTCACAGTTCATCACTGCTCCTTATGTTTCGAAATGTTGGTGAACAGTACTGGAGTAATTATAAATTAGAATAGCTTGTCCTAGAATGGGCCAGCATTCATGAAAAGCTACAGACATTCTAGCTTGTCCTATCATGCCTTCAGCCAACATTTCTTTTACTGTTTATAAGAGTTCAATTTATCACTTCTAGCTTATCCTAGCAAAAGGACTCCTATTTAGCTAATTGTTATTTTGCCCATTACTTCTCACAGCAAGAAATTCAAAGGTGCCTTAAAGCACCAATGATCTTGTTGCTAGGATACCATAAATTTGCAGTGGGCAGGTAATAGATACAATACTCTTCAGTTTATGAATGCATAAACTGAATAATAAGATTCTATATCTGGGCATATCTTCTTTGTGCTTTATTTGTTTATTGATTTTTCTATTATTTTTCACCTGAATATATAACCACATGCAGTTGACCAGAACCATGGTAGAGGGGACCGTTATAGCTGTTTGCCAATTTGGTGGAGATTTTGTCTCAAATGATGATGGAACTATCTCTTACAGTGGTGGAGAAGCTCATGCAATAGATATCAGCCGTGACATGAAGTTTGATGATCTCAAGTCAGAATTAACGAGTATGTTTAATATTGACAGTAGTCCCTTGTCTATCAAGTACTTTCTTCCAGGCAACCAACGAACTCTTATCACAATATCTAGTGACAAAGATCTAAGGCGCATGGTTGATTTTAATATGGGTTCTATAACAACAGACCTATACATCTCAAGTAAGGTTGACAGCAGGTAACCTAGAAACAATACTCTGTTTTCATCACCCTTTAAAAGATATATGAGTTTCCAAATACAATCATTCTTTAATTTGCATGAGTTGCACCTCTATTTTCTTTTTGTTGTGAATTTGCAAGGACTGTATTCTTTTCTAGGGCACACAGGAATATTGCAGCTGACTCAGGTACTTCTATAGTTGACAAAGTTGGTGCTGTCTGCAGTGTCAGATCAGAGAGGCTTACAGCTGTCAATGGAAGTAGCAAAAGGTATATATACTCCAGTTATTACTTTCTAAGTTCTTGCTATCTACATTGTGTTTAATAACTTTAATTAATAAACTTGTACTCTTTTAGGGCGCCTAGGGGTAGGATTTCTGTAGTAGGTGCAAATACCCATAAAGTTGACTGGTTCCACTGCTGAAAATATTAGACAGTTGAAAGTAAACACTGCAGGAATAAGTAATGGGAGGTATATTTTACAAAATTACTCTGCTTTGTATATCTGATTCATATCTTCTGTATCAACATGAAACATATGCTTTACTCGAGTTATTAGGGGACTAGGATCTACGAAGAACTGTATCACAAATATACTTGTATCTTTACCTTTCCTTTGTAGTATGGTTTCTTAATATGTTATTTTGTGTTTCCTATCATAATTATGTTGGCTACGTATACATGGCCGCTGCTGAATTTTTCTAGGTTCTGTCTTGTAATTTTGGTCTTTTGCAATTAAACCAGTTTAAGAAGTTTTCAGGATCAGACTTAAAATTGGAAAATAGTGAGTACTTGTTTTGAGTTGTCTAAATGCTTTTCTTCCCTTGCATTACTTTTTAATTCTTACATTGCAACTAGGATTGTTGCAGCTGATTCAGTTACACTTTCTGCCTCTTCCCCGACTGTGGACATTGTTGAACAGCAGAGATTTGTCACTGATGACAATATTGAAGACAGGTATGCCATAAGATCTCCTCAGGTTAGCTGCTTGATCCCACGAACAAAATCACTTGGAATGCATGTTTCTGTAGGGCAACTCACAGATCCCTAGCTGACTCAAGCACCCCTATCATCATAGCTGTAGATGCTGCTGAGAATGCTGGACCACAGTCTGCTCCTTGGGATTGTGTTATTACTGAAGTCGGGCAAGAATTTGATAACGTGAAAGCCTTTCGTGATGAACTGTGTAAATATGCTTTTGTCAAAGGTTTTGCATACAAATATATAAAGAATGACAATGTTCGCGTAACTGTTAAATGCACTGTAGAGACTTGTCCATGGCGGATACATGCTTCAGGGTCAGCTCGTAAGCAGAAGTTTATAATCAAGAAATTCAACAATGTACACACATGTGGAGCTGGAAGTGGTGATGATGGTCACCAACGAGCAACAAGGCATTGGTTAGCAAGGATTGTAAAGGAAAAATTACTGGATAATCCACAGTCAAAGCCCAGAGATATTGCAAGAGATATTTATCGAGATTATGGAATTAATTTGAACTATACTCAAGCTTGGCATGCAAAAGAGGCTGCCCAGAAAGAGCTTCATTTCTTGCATGAAGAGGTATGCAATCAGTTGCCTCGTTTATGTAAAAAAATAATGGAGGCTAATCCTGGTAGTATAACCACATTAGCTGCATCTGTTGATTCGAAGGTGCGTCGTGTATTTGTCTCTTTACATGCCTCTCTTCATGGTTTTGAGCATGGGTGTCGACCTCTTCTTTTTCTTGATAGAATTCCTCTAAAAGCAAATAATCAGTGGAAGTTATTAGGTGCAGCTGCGATGGATGGAGATGATGGTATCTTCCCAGTTGCCTTTGCTGCAGTGGAAGCTGAAACTCACAATAGTTGGCATTGGTTCTTAGTACAGTTAAAACATGCAGTATCAACATCTCGTAATATAACGATTGTGTCTTGCAGACAGAAGGGCCTAGATGAGTCTGTGCCCAGAGTTTTTGAGGATAGTTTCCATGCCTACTCTCTGTTTCATCTAATCGAGGAATTGAAAGCAGAATTGAAGAAGAGTTCTTATTCAGAACAAGATAAGCGTGCAATTGTCAACAATTTCAAAAGTGCTGCCCAGACTTATGTAGTTGATGACTTTAATACATGCATTGATAGAATCAAAAATATTTCAACAGATGTTGCTGAATGGGTAATGTCTACTAAGCCTGAACATTGGTCGAATTCCTTATTTAGAGGTTCACGTTATGATCATCTCTCACCAAACATTGTAGAATCATTAAGCAGATGGATTGCAGTGAAAGATGAGTCCACAATAGTGCAGTTGATTGGCGCATTGCATGCTAAGATAAAGGATGTTTTGGATTCTCGTAGGCAAACTTCTAGCACATGGGCTGGAACACTGACACCATCAATCGAGCAAAAATTACAGAAAGAGATCCCCAAGGCCCGAATGCTTCTTGTCGTATGTTCTTCTGATTCTGTATTTGAGGTTCATGGTAGTTCAATAAACGTTGTTAATATTGCTAGCTGGGAATGCACATGCCAGAGGTGGCAGCTTATGGGATTGCCTTGCTTGCATGCTATTGCGGTCTTTAATCGTGTTGGTAGATCTGCATATGACTATTGCTCTAGATATTTCAGATGTGAAAGTTATCGTTTGACCTATTCAGCATCAATCAACCCAGTCCCAGATATTGAGAGCATCAGTTCTGTAGCTGGTGCAAATTCATATCCCCCTCATACTCAGCGCCCACCAGGACGACGAAAGAGAAAGCGAATTAATCCTCGTAAGACAAGTATTAGGCCACTCCACTGCAGTAGGTGCAAGGAGGCTGGTCACAACAAGGCAACGTGTGAAGCACAGTTGTAGATTCATGTTATATCTGTTTAAGTTATATGGTATCTTCTTTTGACCTTTGGAAAGCATCTGTGAAGCATGGCATGTGTTGTTTTTTTCTCCTGATATTGCAAGAGGTTTTTGCTTATCTAAGGCTTATAGATGTATCATTTGCTTTATTTTTCATCCTTGTTATAATTAGATGTCGCGCAAGCTCAATGTAAAATGAACACCCCTTTCTTTTCATAATGACTGCCTTCTCTTGATTTGGAGGATCAGGACAATTGTAAATTAAGCAGCAGCTATCTCCATTAGTTGTTTGTAGGAAATGCCAATAGGTAAGTTCTCTAAATGTGCAGGTAAACTTGAATTATTTATCTTCTGAAGTTGTCAGACCGATTATTTTGTAACTTGATGATAAAGGAAAACAATTCTGACTTTTTGAATTAGCTTAGCTTATTTATAACTTAACCAAGGAGAAATTTAACCCAATGTTTTTGCAGGGTTCACGTTCTGTTGTCATCCTACCGGCCAGCTGGTGATGATGTTTGTCAATTGTCTGTCTATATTTCTGCTTTGCCCCCCAGATATTGTCTATTTTTCTGTTTCGTAAATTCCTCTTCCTTCTCTATTTGATGGTTTCCATTTTAACTCTGAACTATAGGCTTGGTTGATCTCTCATGGACTTCTAGTCTTCTACCGGTGAGTGAATTGGACTTGTTATATATCAGTCGAGCACAGAGCAATCTGAGTGAATATATCAGCATAAAGCAGGCTAATAAGTCATAATAACAAAATGCGGACTCAGTCATCTGCGCTCAAATGAAAAATTAGGTAATCTCGTCTGATCGATTCTCTATAATTCTAAACTTTATTTCATTTATCTGAGGTGGTCCCATGTTCCAAAGACCAACTACCTGTTAACCAGAGAGCCAGTTCCCTCTTATTGTTGTAATGGCCATACGCACAACTTGTTTTATTTTTGCTGAAGCCTAGCTGATTCTCTTTAGCTTCTCATTTGATGAAAATAGCTATTTCTAGGGTTTTGTCAAGGTGTCTGTTTTCTGCACCAGGATTATGTCAGAAGCATCATGTTTGTAATTATCTTTCTGACTGATGATTTGATGAAACTAATTCTCTTTCTGATGATTTGATGAAACTAATTCTCTTTCTGATGATTTGATGGAATTGATTTTTTCCAGGGAGTTCCTATTACGGTTTTGCTCTTTATTTTATTATCATTGTGTATGTGGTGCAATATATTTGTAGTTATATTGCATCTTAAATGCGAAAATGTAGGTGCTCGATTACATTGACTTCCTTAGCTTACATGCATGATCATTCCAGCAGGGGTGGACATTGTTGTACGATGGACGATGCAGTGTATGTGAATTGTTTGAATGTACATCACAAATGTACTGTTACCATTCACTTGCTAATGATCATTTATCTCTTCAAATGAGATGTCGCAATTGGAGGTTGGTTGATGCCAAACGTGATGAGATTGGTGGTATTAGTCAGGCCCTGCTGCCGCTCGATCAAGCACAACTGACTTTATGGGTTTAGCAGTATTAACCTAGGAGTAATCAGTAGCGGATGACCTATAGGGGGCGTTTGGTATGGGGTGATCGTTCTAGGATCAAGGATGATATGGGTGGATGTGATGAGATCACCGTGTTTGGTTGCACCATGGTGATCCTACGTGGCGGTGATCTTAAATCACTTCCACTTCTCAAATCACCCCCCAACTCGGTGATGGGGTACCCGTCCTTGAGGTCAGGAATCCAAGACCACCTAGGGCAGTGATCCTGGGTTGAAAGTTAAAGACAAAAATATCCCTCAAGTTAGTAGAAAAATTGATATATCAATATACTATCAATATATTATGTCAATGTTATATATATATATATATATATATATATATATATATATATATATATATATATATATATATATATATATATATTATGTTGATATTATATATTATATTAATGATATATATTATATTATAATATATTACTAATCATATTATTATCTATTATTATTGAAGGATAATTTTAAATTCTAGTAGAAATATATTATTATATTTTATATTTATATAACAAAAATATTTAATATGTTACTATATTACTCCTATTCACTTTATTTTTCTAATCAAAATAATTATTAGTATTAAAAAAATCTATTATAAGTATAAATAAAAAATATTAATTCTATAATGAAAAATAACATATTTTTGTAAGATTAATAATTTAAAGGAGTAATAAATATATTTTTATAGAATATATTAATAATTAACATATTGATAAATATATTAATATTTATATTATAATATATTTTATATTATTAATAAATATATGATAAGGGCTACTAAAAGTAGAATATGTGACATAATTATGGAGCTATTATAGGAATTAGTATATTGACTTACATTTTTAATTCATGTGAATTAAAAATATATAAAAAAATCATTTAAGATATATCAAAGGTATTTGTGGTATTATGTGGTCAGTGATTTTGGATTTCTGACCATTCCAAACAAGTTACTCATGGATATCCGGAGATTTTTAATCACTGGACCATGGTCTATCAAACATATTGATCTTAGATCACCGGAGATCAAATCATCCCAGCATTCGGATCACCGGGGATCTTAGATCACCATGGTGATCCTGTTGGGGTTACCAAACGCCCCCATAGCTTTTTCCAGAATTATAAGCCAGTGGCAAAGTATAGTCCGTACATAGGAATCTAATTCTGCTTCCCCAGTTTACCCAACTATTTAAAGTTTCCAACTTCCCAAGTAGCATATTATAAAACAAGATTAATAACACCTAAGATCTAACCTGAAATTTCATAGTTTACAAGCTTACAAAAGGCACAACTGTCACCACTAAGCTTGAGTTGTTCAAATAAAAAGTTAGTACAAACACCAAGTTCCTTTGAGTCAAGCATAGGTTCATATTATTTTGGACGAAAAAGTACATAGAGTATCAAATTTGCTAATATATAAATCCACGTTATGGGGTCAGCTATTATCTTCTGTATTTTTTCGAGCTTCTGGAAGAGAATTTCATATCCTTCTTTGCATTCATGCTCGCTGTTTTTCGCATATCCTTCGTAACCAAAATTTTGAACTTTATAAAGCCTCCCTCAATCTGATGTTTTAGATCAACTATGATGTGATGGATATCCTGGCCTAAAGGAAAAAAAAACCACAACTAAGCTCTTCCGTGACCTACAACTCAAATTGAATTAAAGTCAATTACTAGATCACAAAGAGATGGACATATATGATCATCAAATAACCACAACAATCCAACCTAGTAACTACAACACTCATAAAACTGTTTTCCCTTGCTGCGTGGCTTAGTGGATTGTCTTAAGCCAAATCTCAAGCCATAATAACATGTGACCCACCCCTGGTGGAGTTATATATTTTGAACCCGAGGACATGCCGCTAGCTGCTTGTCCTTATTACCAATTGTTGCTGGAAATTGGACCCGGGGGCAATCTTCGGTCGAGGAGAGGGAACGACTGTTAGTCCTCACGGCGGGGCGGCGGTCTGTCGGCGGGCGGCGTCCTCCGTCCGGGGCGGTCGGAGAGAAGGAACAGCAGGTCCTCGCAGCGGGGCGGCGATCCGTTGGCTGGCGGCGTCCTCCGTCCGGGTGCCTGCACACGAACCGGTGGCCGGGTTCTCCGGCGCCGGCCCTCCGACGCTCAAGTCAGGGAGGGGGCAAATAGTGGGGAGAAGGAGATAAACAGTGATTTTTGGGTGTATGAATGTTCCAAATCCCTCTTGAGAGGCCAAGGCTCCCTTTTATATGCGGGGGTCGGTTTACCTATGATGTAACAGGGTGAGGCCGTAGTACGGCTTGGCATGTTGTTCAGGTCGGCGCTCGGTCAGGCGAATCATTGCACTGATGTCGGCGGTATGGCCGAGATCAGAGACTTATCATAGTCGACTAGACCCTGCTGGGTCGATTTGCCGTGGAGAGCTGGGGATCCGTAGATGTCAGGAGCCATGCACATTTATTGTGGAGTAAGTCGGAGATCCGCATTTATTATGGAGTAAGCCGGAGATCCGCATTATTGGTGGAGTAAGCCGGAGATCCGCATTTATTATGGAGTAAGCCGGAGATCCGCATTTATTGTTGAGTATGCCGGAAGATTACAGCGGCCATGCGCAATAAATGCCGGAGGGGTGTTAGAGTACGGTCCTCGGACATCGGGGTTTCTCTTAGGTCGGAGGTTTCGGGGTCGGTCGTCTTGTGGCCGAGCGTTCCGAGGTCGGACGCTGACTTCGGCTGTCCGGGGTCGGAGGTTGTACGGCTTCTTAGGGGCATTTATGTCATTTGGGGGGAAACTTTATTCCCCCAACACTACCCCCCGACTTCCGAGTTCGAGCGGCTTGTGGGGCTCGGACGTGGGAAGTAAAGTCTGTCACTAAGGTTGGGGGGAAGGTCTCGCCCGCCCCCTTGTGCTTTCCGGAGCTTTCATGGTGAGATATGCGCCCTTTGGCGTCTCGAGGCTGCTTTATTCGGTGAGCTAATGATGGAGCTCGTATCATCATGCTTCTTGAATCGCCAGGATCATTTTACGGCGGATTAATGATGGGGGACCTCGAGCTCGTCGAGGCGGTGTCTCGATTCCGTAATCGACGTTTCTGGCTCATTAATGAGTGTGCCGTTACGGGGTTTGAAACGGACACGCGGCGCGACCCGAGGTCGGACGCTTTCGATTTCATGTTACTGGATCATAATTCCGAAGAAGTGGAGGCCTCATCGGGGCTCCACGTGTCCCAGATCTTATTAAACGAGGGGAGCGGGGGTTACGTCCGCTCGTTCCTCAAGACGATTTGATTCTGTGGACCCATGATGAGTCCCCGAGATCCGATGGGACAACGCTTCGATTTCGTATCCGATTTATTAAACCGGAGTGAATACGGTGCCTCGGCTTCCGAGGTCGACACGTGGTGCAACTCGGTCGGGGGGATGGGAACCGACCCCGTCGATCTGGGCCGTCAGGGGGTCTATATAAACCCCACGAGTCTGCCCTAAAGGTCTTGTTTGGCTGCCTCTTATTTTCGTCGTCTTTCCCCCCTGCTTCCTCCCTCAGCTGAATCTTGCTGGTGGTGCCCGGAGCGATTTCCGGCAATGTCCAGTAGGTTTTCTTCCCGTTTTCACTAGGGTTTCCTCTTTTCTCCTCCTCGTCAACTTCCATTTTCTACTCTTAACTTTTGCTCCACTCTTCCGTGAGAATGGGTTCCGGTCCCGAAGAGGTTGGGTCGAGTCTGTCGGAAGAGGAGCTGGAGTTAATCCGCTCCCGTTTCTTCTTCCAGCCCGGGTTTCGCCTTGAAACCGCAGGGCCGGAAGACAGGGTGACGCAGCCGCCCCCAGGTCGGATCGCGGTTTACCGCGAGACACTTTGGGCGGGCCTGCGTTTTCCCGCCCATGAGTTCGTGAGCAACTTGCTGGCCGAGTACCAACTCGTCCCGGCGCAGTTGGCTCCGAACTCATGGAGGACCATAATCGGGTTTTTATCCCTGTGCCTCGGGCACGGAATTCCGATTTCGGTAGGCCTTTTTCGCCGGTGTTTTCTGTTAAAGAAAAACCCGGCGGACGTAGGGTGGTTATATTTCGCCTTTCGGGGCGGTATGTCACTCTTCCGGGGCGCCCCTTCCTCGATTCACGAGTGGAAGAGGAAGTTTTTCTTTCTGGCGTCTGCGGCGCCTTGGGGGTTCGAGCCAAGGTGGGGACACCCTCGGCTGAAGGCCCTCAACAAACTCTCCGAGCCCACGGGGAGGGAGCTGAGGACCCTGGACTCTTTGCGAGCCCTCGGGAGGGGCAACGACCTGACCGAGCTCCTGCGGGAGGACGCCCTGGCGAGCGTGGGTCTGAGCTCGGCGCGCCCCGAGGGTAAGGGCGGTTGCATTATTCTATTTATTTATTTCTTGTTCTCCGTCTTTACGGTCACTGGTCTGACTCTTAACAAAATTCTTGATTTCAGATATTCCACGCATGCCGACCAGCAACACATCACTTTTCTCTCGCCTGAGGAGGCGAGAGGCCGAGGCCGGGGGTGCTGTGCCCCAGCCTCGGAAGAGGGCGAGGACGGACGGC